>NW_011501468.1:37111-41931 GCF_000495115.2 Populus euphratica | reverse complement strand
ATATATAATTTCTAAAAAGATGAGAGCATATAAAAAGTATAAATGAGCATATAAGAAATATGAATGATGGCATGCATTATATATTCAATTTGTTTTACAATTTTCTATAATTTATCTCTTTTTTCGTTTATCACTTTTTTTTACAACTTTTTTTTATCTTTATTGTTTTATACAGGTTATTATTTTGGCATTACCCCCTTTTGTTCAACGTCTTATATAAAGTTGAGAGTCTCACACTTTTCTATAATTTATCTCTTTTTTCGTTTATCACTTTTTTTTACAACTTTTTTTTTTTATCTTTATTGTTTTATATAGGTTATTATTTTGGCATTACCCCTTTTTGTTCAACATCTTATATAAAGTTGAGAGTCTCACACTTCTTAAGATTGTTACTTGCTGTCAGTCAAGATTATTTTTTTGGTTGCAGTCACTTCTTGTTGAAAGAAAGAAAATAACAAATAATATATAGATAAAAAGATTAAATGTCAATTTAACAGTTAATGTTATCAATATGCACATCCAATTATGGAACGCACCCATTGAAATTGATGTCTCTCTTAATTTATAAGTGACTTCTGTTTGTATAACAGAGCACACCGACCGGATTTTATATTTGAAATTGAAAGGGTCCGGTGTCGGAGCCACGTGTAAAGAAGGGGGAACAATGCCCCACTTAGAAGAGGACCATAAATAAATCTTTTTGCTCCCTGGAAGGATGACATGTGGCTCCCTTCTAATTGTCCTCTTTTGCAATTTTATTACAGTTTTAAGAGAATCCAGCCCCAAGCCAAATTACTATATTTATTGCATTAATAAGAGTTTTTAACGTCTTGCCCCTTTATTTGAAATCTTATCTTCATTGCCACCGAAGTCAGGTTAATGAACAAGACCTCTATGATTGAGAATTTGTGACCCCACAATTTTGTTTTCCATCAAGAAGAAGAAGAAGAAGAAGAGTGCTCCGTTAATTAGGAGGGGCATTTGTTTTTGTTTTTTAATATTTTATAAAAAAATATTTTTATAAAACTGACTTTGTAGGAATAAAAATTAAAATATTGTTGGAATCTTTAAAAAATTATTAAAAACATTCTAGTTGAAGAAATAAATATTTAAAGATAAATATTTACTTTTGTCATCATATTATTATTATTATTGTATTTTTCCTTATATTATAACTCAATGAAAAATGCTTAAGAGAAAACATTTTACTGAGAACAAATGCCCTCCTAATTGTTTGAGCTACCATTGTATTGGATCAAACAATATTGCCTTTCGAAAAATCAAATGTACTTAAACTTGTCCTCATTGTTTGTAGTTAATATTAAAGGACTGTCGAGTAGACAAGCTGGGAAACCATACCAATAGCCTGCCTATATTTAATCAAATTATAACAACAATAGGTAACTTCGCGGCATGTGCCACGGATCATGTCTACCAAGCTTTCGAACCTCCCAATCATTTTTACAACGATGGGAATAGATTAAGTCCATAGGTTGGGTTTTTTTATTTATTATATTTGATTTTTTGGATTTCGATATAAATTAATACCCTCTGTTTCTAAAGTCGAATTTTGTACTTTTGTCTTGCATGGTGACGGAATTGAAATTGATTTACGAGGACAAGAACGCGCTGATATAGATACTCTTCTGGATTATAAATTCATTCATAAATATCGCCAGTCCCTTGTTGCCCTTGAAAATTTGAAGAGCTATACTACACAAGCACACCTTTCTGTCCTCGTTGCGCTGCGGACATGAAGTAAAATAATAAAGAGTATAAAAGTATTATAAAACTCTTATTTAAAAAAAATGTTACCCGAAGCATATAATTTAAAAAAATTATAAAATTTAATTTTTAATTAATCAAATATTAAAAAATAAAATTAAAACATAATTATACAATTTTTTTTAAATAGCTATAAAAAAATAATGATCAAAATTAAAATAGAAATTAAAAGTTATATTTAATTCAAGGGTGAAATTAAAAAAAATCAATTTAGTAAAAAAATAATTAAAAAAACGGATAAAAATTGACATAGAAAAAAAACAACTCTATAAAAAAAATAGAAATTAAAACTATGAAGATCAAATTAAAAAACATAATACCTTTAATTTGAATTGAAGGATAAAATTGAAAACTACTAAGACTTATATAAAAGGGCCAATGATAAAAAATACAAATCCAAAGAATGAGACCATATTGAAGAATATAATATTTGGTATATTGAAATCGAATAATGAAGTTGAAAACAAATAAAATTTCTCTAAAAAATCCAAGACCAAGAATTAAAAATTAAAAGAATGAGGATTGGACTGGAGTTGAAATGTCAACAATCAAGAGGATTAAATTGTAATTTTTAAAGATGAGAGAGAAAAAAGGAAAAAAAAGAGCTTATCTACATCAAACCGGATTACCAACATAGACACGTATCACATTAATACGAAAAGGACATGACCACGCTTCCAATGACACAATGAAAGGCATTTTTGGATGTGGAGAGGTGCCTTACACGTTGCTCAAAAGGTGCGAGCACCTTCTACAGCCCCCAAATGGCGCGCCCATCTTTTGGTTTTTTGTTTAGCCAAATACATAATTGTCCCTTAGCTAACTTTGTAATTAAAAAAAACTATTGTGAAAAGTTAAAAATACTCTTTGATCTCAAGCTTAAAATTGTTGATTTTAAATATATTTTCATAGTTTTACTATGCATTTTAATTTTTTTTATTATATTTGTGCAAATACCAAAGTGCCCATTAGCTTCAATTCTAATTGCCAAAAAACCAATATAAAAATATCCTTATATGCCAAGCTTAATTTTTTGCTTCCAAATGTATTTGTACTGTTTTACTACTTTATTTGGTAATGATAAATTAGGCATATGAAAAGACCTTAATATTCTTGGAAGTCTGTTTTAAGTTTATTATATAGAGGGGTAAAAACACCATTATAGTGTAGTGAACAATAACAAGAAGTCTAAAGCTACGATACTTTTCCAAGGAGTTTTAGTTTTTTTAATATATATGTGTGTATATACCTACATAAATATATGTGTACCTACATTAATATATGTGTGTACATATATATATGTGTACATATGTGTATCTGTGTGCGTATATATATATGTATGTAAACAAGCTTTATAACAAGCCTAACCAAACTTGTTGTCTAGCAACAACTCAACCAACCTTGAAGTTGGCAGGAGAAGAAGAAAAAGAGAAAAAAAAAGAGAATGAAAAGAAAAAAGAAGAAGAAATGGGAACTATCAACCGAACCTTTCATTTAGCCCAACCATGCCTCTAATCCTAGTCTAAACTCTCTCTTCTCTCCTTAATCGAAAAATAAACAATGCTATAATTAAAGGGTGAAATTAAAAATAATAGTAACCTTTACAAAATGGTCAAGAAAAAAAAAGAAATCAGAACTATAAGGATCAAATTGGAAAACACAACATCATCAATTTGAATTGAAGGATGAAACTGGAAACCATTGAGACTTTTAAAGGCCAATGATAAAAATTAAAAATTCAAAGAATGAGGACTACATTAGAGAATATAATATTTGATAAATTGGGATCAAATGATGAAGTTGAATATAAACAATACTTCTCTAAAAGGGCCAAGAATAAGAATTACAAATCAAAAGAATAAGGATTGAAGTTGAAAGGCCAACAACCAAAACAGTTAAACTGTGAATTTTTGAGGAGAGAGAGAAGAAAGGAAAAAAAAAGAAAGGCCTATCTATGTCAAAACGGATCATCAAAAGAGACACATCACATCAACAGAAAAAGGACACGAAGATGCTTTTAACGACATGATGAATGGGCATTTTTGGATATCGGGAGGCACCGTAAATGCCATCTGAAAGGTGTGAGCACCTCCCACGATCCCTCAAATGATGTACCCACCTTTTAGTTTTTTGTTTAACCGAATGCATAATTATCCTTAAGCTGACTTTGTAATTAAAAAAAGTTATTGTGAAAAGTTAAAAACACCTATTGACCTCAAGCTTAAAATTATTGATTTTAAAGGTATTTTCATAGTTTCATTGTGCATTTTAATTTTTTTATTATACTTGTGCAAATACCAAAGTGCCCTTTAGCTTCAATTATAATAGCAAAAAAACCATTATAAAAATACAAAAATATCCTTTGATGCCAAGCTTAATTTTTTGCTTGCAAATGTGTTTGTGTTGTTTTACTACTTTATTTGGTAATGATAAATGAGTTATCTAAAGACCTCAATATTCTTGTAAGCCTGTTTTAAGTTTTTTGTATGGAGGGGAAAAACACTATTATACTGTTCTAGTGAACAATAACAATGAGTCTGAAGCCACAATACTTTTCCACGGAGTTTTAGTTCCAGGCCTAACCAAGCTTGCCGTATGGTAGTAGCTCACCAACCCTTGAGTTGGTAGGAGAAGAAGCGAAGGAGAAAAAGAAAGTATGAAACGAAAAAGGAGAAAAAATGGGCATTGTCAACCAAACATTTTATTTAACCCAACCATGCCTCTACTCCTGGTCTAAACTCTCTCTCCTCTTCTTAATAGAACCTCTCCTCTCATGGCCCAACTAAACTTACCCAATAAAAACTTTAATATGGAGACAAAAATAGTTGTAAAGATAAAAATATAAAAGAAGAGAATTCACCATCCAAATGCATACATGGTTACTTGAATTTTATCGAAAACTAGTAGATCTCAAACACCATCTTAATCTCTGGTGCAAACCACCTTACTTGCTCAAAACATGACAGATTTTAAAGATACTCTTGCAAAATTAACATCTGCTCTCAGTTTTCAAGAGAAAGGTAAGTTTCCATCTC
>NW_011501468.1:28734-30522 GCF_000495115.2 Populus euphratica | reverse complement strand
TGTTATTATTATTATTGTTGTTATTGTTATTGTTATTGTTGTTGTATTATTGTTATTTATAATTTGTACAATTAACCTCCCTGTGGTTCGACCCCGGTCTTGCCGGGTTATTTATTACTTCGACACTCCTGCACTTGGGAGAAGACATCAATCTTTAGTCAGCTAGAAAGCTAAGATATAGGTATAAAATATTTATAAGAGTCTAAGACTCAGTTCTATCATTTGGAAGTCCAAATCTTACATAAAAAAAAGTCCAAATATATCCCGCAACCCAGACAGTGTTCATTGTTTAGCCCATATCTTAAGTTATAAAAGTCCAAATGCACCGATTCTTTTTTTGTTAGAAAGTTGAGAGAATTTTCCAGAACTTTCACTGGACTATCTATTCAAATTTTGATGTTAACAATAATATTTTTAGCAGAAAAGAAGATAAGGATTGTCACAAAGTCAAGATGTGGTCACCCACTCAACAATTAGTCATCAAATCAAGAGTTCCAAATTTTAGCCTATAAAAGGAGGCATTTGCCATGCATTTAAACATATTAGTTTTTAGATCAAGATCATGTTCTTGCTTTCTTTCTTTATTTTTTTGTAATGTTTAAGTTTTGCTTTTATTAATCTATTATTTATTTCTTTCATTTCCTTTCCTTTACTTAGTTAATTTATATCTAATTTATATTCTAATCTTGTTTATTTATGTTTCTCTCTTTTATTATATTTAGTTATGTTTATGATGTCAACGTGAAAAGGTTACACTAATGGTGTAAGAATAAGTATAGTATAAACTCAATATGGACCTTAATGTTCGACACTAACATGTTTTATATTTGTTATCTTATTCACTCTTAATAATATGCTTGTTAAATGGTTAATGTAGATTTATATTGCATAACTCTTGGTATAATAAATACTTGACATTTTTATAGCTCAACCTTATGGTATAACTGACACCTGTGCTGTGAAAGGAACTTGATTTGTTGTTAACATAAGTTATAATCATGAATACCTAATAACATTTGCAAGTATTAACATTATTCAAATAAGATAACTAATATAATCATGTTAGTAATTTATAATCCAATTGGAACCTCCTTTATATATGTTTTCCAATTGAGTAATAAAAAGAGTTTATACTATACTTATTTGAAATACCATTAGTGGATCCTCTAACAATGATAATTATTTTATCCTTATTTATTCCTTACATTAATCTTATATCTCAAAGTCCTCTTCAACTCATCATCATCACTACCACCACCATTATTATTATTATTATTATTATTATTATTATTATTATTATATAGTTAACCTCTCTATAGTTCGATCGGTCTTGCTCGGTTATTTATTATTTCAAATCAAAAAATGATGAAGTTGAGCATAGAATGAGTAAAAGGGAAAAATAACCAAAATGTTTGGTCTTGATTTTCTAACATACTTGTTAGAAAATGAACCCTGTACATATTCTGAGTTAAAATCTTGTCCGAAAAGCTTCCTATTAGAAAGAGACAATTAATAGTGAAATAGAATCTATTATAGAAAATCATTCATGGGAATTAATGGATCTTCCTTCTAGATGTAAACCACTAAGCCATAAGTGGGTTGATTAGTACTTAAAAGTGTATTTTTATCAAGTTTGTATGTCATCATTTTGCACTCGAAGTATCAATAACTCCTTAACCAAAGCATGTTTTATAATAACGTATCTAATAATATAAGATACCTTTAATTTGTGGTAAATGTTTATTTTAAATGGAGGCCTATCACATAAATGAAAGGATTGATTGATGA
>NW_011501468.1:3180-28647 GCF_000495115.2 Populus euphratica | reverse complement strand
TCCAAATCAAGATCATGCTTTTGCTTTCTCTCTTTGTATTTTTTGTAATGTTTATGTTTTGCTTTCATTAATATCAAGTTTATGCTTTTCATTTCCTTTCCTTTACTTAGTTAACTTTTATCTTGTTTATGTTCTTGTTTTGTTTATTTATTTTTCTTTCTTTTGTTATGTTTAGCTAAGTTTATTATGTCAAGGTGAAAAGGTTACACTAATGGTGTAAGAATAAGTATAGTGTAAATTTAATATGGACTTTAATGTTTGATACTAACATGTTTTGTATTTGTTCTTTTGATCACTCTTTAATACTTTGCTTGTTAAATGACTAATCTTGATTTATGTTGTATAACACTTGGTACAACAAATGCTTGACACTTTTATAGCCTAATAAGTTTAACATAAAAGACTTGGATTTTGTAAATGTCACAATAGAAACAAAAACTTATAAGACATATAATGGATTGATTGTTCTAATCTTATTATGTTAAGAAAAATATCAATAAATTTTATAAATATGGTAATAACATAGTGAAACATCAATGGATATAAGTGTCTATTTATCTAAAAATAAAGGTAAGAAAATAGACCAATAGGAATATTTTTAAATAATTAGGAGCTTGATATATACACAAGGCTTGATGTTACTTAGTCAAGTAGCAAACTGAGTAGATTATTTAGTAATCTAACTATAGATTATTTTAAAGCAATTAAAATGGTATTCTAGTACTTAAGGCATACTTTGGACTATAGACTACACTATACTGGATACCCAACAATACTAAAAGGGTATAATGATGCTAATTAGATATATGACATTAAAGATTTAAAATCTACAAATGGATATGTCTGCTAATTAGATATATGACATTAAAGATTTAAAATCTACAAATGGATGTGTCTTCATGTTTGGTGGAGTAGTTGTTTCATGAAAGTCCTATAAATAAACATGTATTGCAAGATCTAAACATGTTTAGCTATTTATAAAGCTAAAGAGCAAACCAAATGAATTCATAATTTATTTCCAAGTTAGCCAAAACTAGTGCCAGCTATTTGTGTTCATTGTGATAGTTAGTTAATAGTTATAAAGGCACAAAGTATTATATATAATAATAATTATAAAGGCACAAAGTATTATATATAATGGTAAGTCTAAACATATATGTCATAGATATAATATTATTAAACACTTGCTCTTGAACATAATTATTTCCATTGACTATGTAAAGTCAAAGAAAAATATTATGCATCCGCTAACCAAAAGTTTGTCGAGAGAACTTGTTTATAACTTATTGATGGGAGTAGGATTAAAGCCTTTAAAGATGAAAGAATGTAATTGACATGACCAAAAGATTGATGTCTTCTCCCAAGTATAGAAGTGTCGAAGTAATAAATAACTCGGTAAGACAGGATTGAACTACAGGGAGGTTAACTATATAATAATAATAATAAATTAATAATAAAATTCATACCCCAAATGTTAATTAAACAAATTAATTTTATGGTATTTTTGAAATTTTGGTCAAATCCTGATGAATACTCATAAACTAGTTATAATACCTATTTTTTTATTTTTTAAAACATGATAAATATGCAATTTTTTTGTTTTTTTTGTTTTTTATAAAAGATGCATGAAAAAACTTTTAGAATTTGTGTATGCGAAAAATAAAAACATATTCTTGTATTTTTGAAATAAGACATTTTTTTTAATTTTTAATTATTTTTTCAAAATTTTAGATCAAAGCGAGTTTTTTTTATACCAGGTCAATAACTTATATGGTAAGTTATAGGTCGATATTAAGTGAGATTGTTTGAAAAACATGAGGGACTAACTAATATTTTTAAAACGGTCCCTAAAGTTTTTAATTTTTTTAAAATTATTTTAGCTTCTTTGGAATAGTCTCTATTCATTTTGAAACATAATCTACTGCGATTAATATATACAAAAAACCAAATGATGGAGGAAATAGACCCATGAAATCTATGTATCAATAATCAAAGATCTCAATGATAAGAATAGTATTTAAATACATCATGTGAAGTTTTAAAATAGATCTTAATTTTTGATAATTTTCATAAGCCTTCTAGAATGCATATGAGTTCTTGAACATGGTAGGCCAGTAAAATCCATTTTGTTAGATTTTTGCAGTTGTCTTTCTTAATAAGAAATGATCCCCATATGCCTCAGAATGATAAAATTTAATGACACTACTTACCTCATTATCAGGAATGCATCTTTGAAATATTTGATGAGGACAATATTTTAATAAATAAGGGTCATCCCAATAAATTTTTTTAACTTCATTCAAGAACTTTCTTTTGTCTTAAGTACTCCAATGAGCTAGTAATTGTCCTGAAATAAGAAAATTAACAATATTAGCAAACCAAGGCAATGTAGAGACAGAAAGTAAAGATTCATCGGGAAAGTAGTCATCGATTGGTGTAATGTTAGATTTTGAATCTATTGTCAATCTTGACAGATGATCTGCGACAACATTTTCGGTGCCTTTCTTGTCTTTGATTGTGATATCAAATTTTTGAAGTAACAAAATCCACTACACCAATTTAGCCTTAGAATTTTTCTTAGAAAGAAGATATTTCAATACTGCATGATCGCTAAATGCAACAATAGATGAACCAATAAGATAAGACTTGAATTTTTCACGTGCAAATACTACTGCAAGTAATTCTTTTCTAGTGGTGGTGTAATTATTTTGAGTACTATTTAAAGTTTTACTTGCATAGTAAATGTCATAAGGTTTCTTATCTTTTCTTTGTCCCAAAATAGCACCTACGACATAATCATCAGCGTCACACATTATTTTAAAAGGTAATAACCAATCAGAAGGTTGAATGACATGAGTAGAAGTGAGCAAGTTTTTAAGTTTAATAAATGCTTCTTCACAATGTTCAGTCCATTCAAAAATATTATCTTTTGTTAGAAGGTTAGTCAAGGGCTTAGATATTACACTAAAATCATTGATAAACCTTAGAATGATCTAACATTTTTAATAGATTTTGGTGTTGGCAAGTTAGCAATTAACTCAATTTTAAATTTGTCAACCTCAATTCCTTTTAATGAAACAATGTGACCAAGTATAATGCCATTTGTTACCATAAAGTGACATTTTTCCTAATTCAGTACAATATTCTTCTCTTCATACCTGCTCGAAATCTTTTCGAAGTTAGTTAAACAATCATCAAATGAATCGCCAAAAATAGAAAAATCATCCATAAAAATTTCAAAAAAAACATTCAATCATATCACTAAATATACTGAGTATGCATCTTTGAAATGTGGTCGGTGCATTACATAATCCAAAAGGTATTCTTCGATATGTAAACGTACCAAATGGACATATAAAAGTAGTCTTCTCTTGATCTTCCAATGTAATTTCAATTTGGTTGTATCCTAAATAGCTGACACAACTAAAAGATTGATGTCTTCTCCCAAGTGCAGGAGTGTCGAAGTAATAAATAACCCGGCAAGACCGGGGTTGAACCACAGGGAGGTTAATTATACAAATTATAAATAACAATAATACAAAAGTAATAATAATAACAACAATAATAATAGTAATGACAATAATAATAATAACAATAATAATAATAGTAATAACAATAATAATAAAGAAAAAGGAGAAGAAGAAGAAGAAGAAGAAGAAGAGAACTTTGAGATGTAATAATAATGTAAGGATTAAATAATGATAACAAACAATGTCAAGGTTAGAGGATCCACTAATGGTATGTCAAAAAAGTATAGTATAAACTCTTATTATTCAATTGGAAACCACACACAAAGGAGGTTCAAATCAGATTATATATTGTTAACATGATTACATTAGTCATTTTATTCGATTAATGCTAATACTTGTAAATCTCATCAAAAATTCATGATTATAACTTATGTTAACAACAAATCAAGTTCCTTTCATAGCTCAGGTGTCGGTTATACCATACAGTATGTGTTATGAAAGTGCCAAGTATTTGTTGTATAACATAAATCAAGATTAGTCATTTGACAAGCAAAGTATTAAAGAGTGAACAAGATAACAAATACAAAACATGTTAGTATCAAACATGTAAGTCCATATTAAGTTTACACTATACTTATTCTTACACCATTAGTGTAACCTTTTCACCTTGACATAATAAAATTAGCTAGACATAATGAAAGAAAGAAAAATAAATAAACAAAATAAGAACATAAATAAGATAAAAGTTAACTAACTAAAGGAAAGGAAATAAAAGGCATAAACTTGATATTAATGAAAGCAAATCATAAGCAATACAAAAAAATACAAAGAGAGAAAGCAAAAGCATGATCTTATCTGGAGACCAAGATGCCTAAATGCATGGAAAATACCTCCTTTTATAGGCCACAATTAGGAACTATTGATTTGATGACTAATTAATGAATGGGTGGCTAACTTTTGACTTGGTGACAATCCTTATCTACTCTTGTCTGCCCAAAACGTCATTGCTAAAGTCAAAATTGGAGTCACTCAAAAACATGAAAGTTGTAGGAAATTGTCTCAGCTTTCTTGTGTAAAACATTCAGCTCATTTGGACTTCTAGAACTCCAGATATGGGCCAAACACTGAATAGTGCTCGAGCTAAAAGACAGATTTGGGCTTCTTTGTTGTTGCTCCAATTTGGACTTGAAAATGGCCTTTTTAGATCTTGGGCTCCATATGAAAGTTATAGACCTATGTCTTACCTTTTTATTGTAGGCCTATGTCTTACCTTTCTATCCATATAAAGTGGACCTAAATCTGAGATCTACAACTCCAGATATGACCCAATTACCGAACAGTGTTCCGGTTTGGATTGCACCAGCATTGATTAGTACTTAAAAGTGCATTTTTATCATGGTTTTATATCATCATTTTGCACTTGAAGTATCAACAACTCCTTAACTAAAATATGTTTTATAATAATGTATCTAATAATATAAGATACCTATAATTTATGGTAAATGTCTATTTTTAATGCAGGCTTATCACATAAATGAAAGGATTGATTGATGACTTGAAGAACTTAAATTGCAAGGATAAAGAGATAAGAACTTAAATTGCATGGATAAAGAGATGGCCAAACTTAGAAAAGAGATGTCGGTGCAATCCAAACCGGAACACTGTTCGGTAATTGGGTCATATCTGGAGCTACAGATCTCAGATTTAGGTCCAATTTATATGGATGGAAAGGTAAGACATAGACCTACAACTTTCATATGGAGTCCAAGATCTAAAAAGGCCATTATCAAGTCTAAATTGTAGCAACAACAAAGAAGCCCGAATCTATCTTTTCATATGGAGCCCAAGATCTAAAAAGGCCATTATCAAGTCCAAATTGTAGCAACAACAAAGAAGCCCGAATCTGTCTTCCAGCCCGAGCACTGTTCGGTATTTTGGCCATATCTGGAGTTCTAGAAGTCCAAATGAGCTGAATTTTTTACACAAGAAAGCGGAGACAATTTCCTACAACTTTCATGTTTGCAACTGGCTCCAATTGTGACGTTATCAATGAAGTTTTGGGCAGACAAGAGAAGATAAGGATTGTCACCAAGTCAAAAGTTGGCAACCCACTTATCAATTAGTCATCAAATCAATAGTTCCTAATTTTGGCCTATAAAAGGAGGCATTTGCCATGCATTTAGGCATCTTGGTGTTCAGATCAAGATCATGCTCTTCCTTTCTCTCTTTGTATTTTTTGTAATGTTTATGCTTTGCTTTCATTAATATTAAGTTTATGCCTTTCATTTCCTTTCCTTTACTTAGTTAACTTTTATGTTCTTATTTTGTTTATCTATTTTGCTTTCTTTCATTATGTCTAGCTAAGTTAGTTATGTCAAGGTGAAAAGGTTACACTAATGGTGTAAGAATAAGTATAGTGTAAACTTAATATGGACTTTAATGTTTGATACTAACATGTTTTATATTTGTTATCTTGTTCACTTTTTAATACTTTGCTTGTTAAATGACTAATCTTGATTTATGTTGTATAACACTTGGTACAACAAATGCTTGGCACTTTCATAGCCCATAATGTATGGTATAACCGACACCTGAGCTATGAAAAAAACTTGATTTGTTGTTAACATAAGTTATAATCATGAATGCTTGACGAGATTTACAAGTATTAGCATTAATTGAATAAGATGACTAATGTAATCATGTTAACAATATATAATATGATTGGAACCTCCTTTGTGTGTGGTTTCCAATTCAATAATAAGAGTTTATACTATACTTGTTTGATATACCATTAGTGGAACCTCTAACCTTGACATTTGTTATTATTATTGCTTAATCCTTACATTAATATTTGATCTCCAAGTTCTCATCATCATCATCTTTGAGATGCCATTAGTGGAACCTCTAACCTTGACATTTGTTATTATTATTGTTTAATCCTTACATTAATTTTTCATCTCCAAGTTCTCATCATCATCTTCTTCTTCTCTTTCTTTATTATTATTATTATTATTATTATTATTATTATTACTACTACTACTACTACTATTAATACTATTATTATTACTACTACTATTATTATTATTATTATTATTATTATTATTATTATTATTATTATTATTATTATTATTATTATTACTGTTGTTGTTATTGTTGTTTTATAATTGTTGTTTATAATTTGTACAATTAATCTCCCTGTGGTTCGACCCCGGTCTTGCCGGGTTATTTATTACTTCGACACTCCTGCACTTGGGAGAAGACATCAACCTTTTAGTCGTGTCACAAGTCTAAGTACTCCATTGCTTCATCAGGGTCTTTATCTTCAAAAGTTCCATTGCACATTAATTCAACCATTTGCCTATCTTTAGGTGTTAACCCTTCATAGAAATGTGAAATCAATCTCCATGTTTCAAAACCATGATGAGGGCAAGTACTAAGCAAATCTCGATACCTATCCCAACATTTGTAAAATGTTTCTCCTGGTTTTTGAGTGAAAGTGGTGATTTGTCTTTTGAAAGAGTTTGTTCTATGAGATGGGAAAAACTTCTTTAAAAAATGTTGGTGCATTTCATCCCAAGCACGAATGGATCCTGGTCTTAAATTTTGTAGCCATGTTTTAGCTTTATCTTTTAATGAAAAAGGAAAAAGCTTTAATCTGATGGTGTTCATGCTACAATTTAAATTATTATATGTGTTGCAGACCTCCTCAAATTCCCTTAAATGCAAGTATGGATTTTCCAATTCTAAGCCATGAAAAGAAGGTAAAAGTTGAATAATACCTGGTTTAAAATTAAAATGAGATGCATCAGGAGGAAAAACTATGCATGATGGTGCACTTGTTCTTGTGGGATTCATGTGGTCTCTAAGTGTTCTAGCACGGTTATTCTCATTATTTTCATTATGAAGTGATTGATTATCTTCTTCAGCCATATTTTCTGAAAATGATGAGGATACCCTACGAAGTCTACAACTTGATGTACGTGACCACACTCTCATGCACGTGTAGGAATAAAATAAAAAAAGAAGAAGAAGAAAGCAAAAGAAGGAGGAAGAAAACAAAATAAAAAGAAACAAAAGAAAAAAACAAAGTTATATACAAGAAAAGTGAAAAGAGAAAATAAAATAAGTACTATAATTTATACAAGAACTTACCTCCCCGGCAACGGCGCCAAAAACTTGACACGACGAAAAGAAAAATAAAATAAATACTATAATTTATACAAGAACTTACCTCCCCGGCAACGGCGCCAAAAACTTGACACGACTAAAAGATTGATGTCTTCTCCCAAGTGCAGGAGTGTCGAAGTAATAAATAACCCGGCAAGACCGGGGTCGAACCACAAGGAGGTTAATTGTATAAATTATAAACAACAACTTTAAATAACAACAATAGTAACAACAACAACAATAGTAATAATAATAATAATAATAATAATAATAATAATAATAATAATAATACTAGTAGTAGTAGTAGTAATAATAGTAGTAGTAGTAGTAGTAGTAATAAGAATAATAAAGAAGGAGAAGGAGAAGAAGAAGATGATGAGAACTTCGAAATGGAATATTAATGTAAAGATTAAACAATGAGTAGTAGTAATAATAATAATAATAAAGAAAGAGAAGAAGAAGAAGATGATGAGAACTTGGAGATGGAAAATTAATGTAAGGATTAAACAATAATAATAACAAATGTCAAGGTTAGAGGTTCCACTAATGGTATATCAAACAAGTATAGTATAAACTCTTATTATTGAATTGGAAACCACACACAAAGGAGGTTCCAATCAGATTATATATTGTTAACATGATTACATTAGTTATCTTATTCAATTAATGCTAATACTTGTAAATCTCGTCAAGCATTCATGATTATAACTTATGTTAACAACAAATCAAGTTCCTTTCATAGCTCAGGTGTCGGTTATACCATACATTATGGGCTATGAAAGTGCCAAGCATTTGTTGTACCAAGTGTTATACAACATAAATCAAGATTAGTCATTTAACAAGCAAAGTATTAAAGAGTGAACAAGATAACAAATATAAAACATGTTATTATCAAACATTAAAGTCCATATTAAGTTTACATTATACTTATTCTTACACCATTAGTGTAACCTTTTCACCTTGACATAATTAACTTAGCTAGACATAATGAAAGAAAGCAAAATAGATAAATAAAATAAGAACATAAAAGTTAACTAAGTAAAGGAAAGGAAATGAAAGGCATAAACTTAATATTAATGAAAGCAAAACATAAACATTACAAAAAATACAAAGAGAGAAAGGAAGAGCATGATCTTGATCTGGAAACCAAGATGCCTAAATGCATGGAAAATGCCTCCTTTTATAGGCCAAAATTGGGAACTATTGATTTGATGACTAATTGATAAGTGGGTGGCCAACTTTTGACTTGGTGACAATCCTTATCTTCTCTTGTCTGCCCAAAACGTCATTGATAACGTCAAAATTGGAGCCAGTTGCAAACATGAAAGTTGTAGGCAATTGTCTCATCTTTCTTGTGTAAACAATTCAGCTCATTTGAACTTCTAGAACTCCAGATATGGCCAAAATACTGAACAGTGCTCGGGTTGGAAGACAGATTCGGGCTTCTTTGTTGTTTCTACAATTTGGACTTGATAATGGCCTTTTTAGATCTTGGGCTCCATATGAAAGTTGTAGGCCTATGTCTTACCTTTCCATCCATATGAATTGGACCTAAATCTGAGATTTGTAGCTCCAGATATGACCCAATTACCGAACAGTGTTCCGATTTGGATTGCACCGACATCTCTTTTCTAAGTTTGACCATCTCTTTATCCATGCAATTTAAGTTCTTCAAGTCATCAATCAATCCTTTCATTTATGTGATAGGCCTGCATTAAAAATAGACATTTACCATAAATTAAAGGTATCTTATATTATTAGTTATATTATTATAAAACATGCTTTGGTTAAGGAGTTATTGATACTTCAAGTGCAAAATGATGATATAAAACCATGATAAAAATGCACTTTTAAGTACTAATCACCTAACCTAAGCAATTAAGCCCGAATGGGTGTTTTAACACCTAATACCCTAAAATCAACTAACTTAGGAGCTATTGGCTCAACGCTTGTTACATGGATTAAGGAGAAAAGCTTAAGGAAATCAAACATTGCACTATCTACATATCAGTATTTGCGACCCGAGTTACTAAGCTCGTAATGGTGTCTTAACACCTAATGTCTTAAGACCAACTGGTTTGGGAGTCATTAGCTGAAAGCTCGTTACATGGGTTAAAGATGCATGGTGTTTTAAATTATATGTATATATATTAAAAAAAAAGAAAAAAAAAGAAGAAGTCTTCTTCTACACCATTAGTGTAACCTTTTCACCTTGACATAATTAACTTAGCTAGACATAATGAAAGAAAGCAAAATAGATAAATCCAACCCAAGGAAGTTAACCTTAAACATTAGAACAAAAATTTTGTTTTCTTCCAAGAAAAGCCTCATAACTATGTGTTGATACATTGAGCACAAAGAAAAAAGTTTATGAATATCTTGTTAAGAGGTATTGAGCCGGTATATAAATTTAACGAGAGTTTGTTTATCTGGATAGATTAATGGAAGTTAAATGATGACTACCTTGCTTTGTGGAATTTGCAAAGTATTTTTCTATTTTAATGCTTTGATTACTAGGAACTAGTAATAATCAAGTTGGGGAAGTTAAATGATGAATACCTTGCTTTGTGGAATTTGCAAATTGTTTTTCTATTTTAACGCTTTGATTACTAGGGACTAGTAATAAGCTGGTTGGGGGGTGTGATTAGTACTTAAAAGTGCATTTTTATCATGGTTTTATATCATCATTTTGCACTTGAAGTATCAATAACTCCTTAACTAAAGCATGTTTTATAATAATATATTTAATAATATAAGATACCTTTAATTTATGGTAAATGTTTATTTTAAATGCAGGCCTATCACATAAATAAAAGGATTGATTGATGAATTTAAGAACTGAAATTGAAAGGATAAAGAGATGGCCAAACTTAGAAAATAGATGTCGGTGCAATCCAAACTGGAACAGTGTTCGGTAATTGGGTCATATCTGGAGCTATAGATCTCAGATTTAGGTCTACTTTATATGGATGGAAAGGTAAAACATAGGCCTAAAACTTTCATATGGAGCCCAATATCTAAAAAGGCCATTTTCAAGTCCAAATTATTGCAACAACAAAGACGCCCGAATTTGTCCTCCAGCCCGACCACTGTTCAGTATTTTGGCCATATCTGGAGTTCTAGAAGTCAAAATGAGCTAAATGTTTTACACAAAAAAGCTGAGCAATTTGCTACAACGTTCATGTTTTCAAGTGGCTCCAATTTTGTTGTTATCAATGACGTTTTGGGAAGACAACACTTTAACAGGTTTTGTGTCCAAGATAACAAAATCCACAAGATAAATGAATTTATCGACTTGTACTTACACATCTTCAACTATTCCTCTAAGCACTTTTACAGATCTATCGGCAAGTAAAAGAGTTATAGAAGTTGGTTTTAACTCACCTAGATTGAGACTTTGAAAAACTGAATATGGAAGTAAATTCACACTAGCTCCAAGATCAAGTAAGGCTCTTTCAATTTTATGTTCTCCAATAAAGCAAGAAATTATAGGACAACTAGGGTCTTTATATTTCAAAGCATTATTCTTATGAAGAATGGCACTTACTTGTTCGGCTAAAAAGGCTTTCTTTTTCACATTCAGTTTTCTCTTCACCGTTCACAGATCTTTCAATAATTTAGCATAGAAAGGAACCTGTATAATAGCATCCAGCAAAGGTATATTGATTCTTACCTGTTTGAAAGTTTCAAAAATTTCAGAGTTGTGATTGACTTTCCTTTGTCTGGTCATGGCATAAGGAAATGGAAGTGCTAGTGGGGAATCAATCTTTTCTTTACAATTTTCAAATTCAACCCCTTCCTTACCCTCAGAGATTGACTCATTATCTTTCTCACAAGGTTCAAGAATGAGTTTTTCAATAACCTTACCACTGCGAAGAGTAGTGACTAATTTGACTTGATCCATGTGTTGGCTTCCGAAACTACTTGCATTTGCATTGTATTACCCCTTAGGATTTTATTGTGGTTGAGATGGAAACTTACCTTTCTTTTAGAAACTGAGAGTAGATGTCAATTTTGCAAGAGTATCTTTAAAATCTGTCATGTTTTAAGCAAATTGAGTATGGTTCTCTTGGAAACTAAGAGTAGATGTTAATTTTGCAAGAGTATCTTTAAAATCTGTTATGTTTTGAGCAAGTTGAGTATTGATTGTCTCTTGCTTTTCAATGAATGCATACAATGTTTCCTCAAGATTTCTTCTAGGAGGTGGAGCATAAGGAGGTGCATATCCATGAGAATTTTTAAAATAGTGGTTTGCTTGAAACGGTGGTTGAGAAGTTTGTACATTGTTATTATCACTCTTCCAACTCAAATTTGGGTGATTTCTCCAACCAGGGTTGTATGTTTGTGAGTAAGGATTGTGGTTGGCCCTTTGAAAACTGTTTAAACCATGAGCTTGTTCATGGAGACATTCCTTAAAATGAAGGCAAGGTTAGACAATTATTGGTTAAGTGTTTATTTGTTTCACATATTTGACACACAATGTTTTCAACAGATTTTAATTGACCACTCTTTTTCAATTCTAATGCCTTGACTTTTCTAGCTAAAGATGCAAACTTGGCTAGAAGGTCATGATCTTCCCTAAGGTTGTACATATCTCCACTAAATATATAAGGTAGAGTTTTATTCGATGCCTTATAAGTACCCACGGTGTCCTAATTTTGAGCATTTTCAGCTAACAAGTCTAAGTACTCCATTGCTTCATCAAGGTCTTTATCTTTAAAAGTTCTATTACACATCAACTCAACCATTTATCTATCTTTAGGTGTTAACCCTTTATAAAAATGTGAAACCAATCTCCATGTTTCAAAACCATGATGAGGGCAAGTATTAAGCAAGTCTTGATACCTATCCCAACATTGGTAAAATGTTTCTCCTGGTTTTTGAGTGAAAATGGTGATTTGTCTTTTGAAAGAGTTTGTTCTGTGAGATGGGAAAAATTTCTTTAAAAACTGTTGTTGCATTTCATCCCAAGCACTAATGGATCCTGTTCTCCAATTTTGTAGCCATGTTTTAGCTTTATCTTTTAATGAAAAAGGAAAAAGCTTTAATCTGATGGTGTTCATGCTATAAAGGAAAGTGTTCTAACACGGTTATTCTCATTATTCTCATTATGAAGTGATTGATTATCTTTTTTGGTCATATTTTCTGAAAATGATGAGGATACCCTACAAAGTCTACAACTTAATGTACGTGACCACACTCTCATGCACGTGTAAGAATAGAATAAAAGGAAGAAGAAAACAAAGGAAAAAGAAACAAAGTTATATACAAGAAAAGTGAAAAGAGAAAATAAAATAAAAACTATAATTTGAACAAGAACTTACCTCCCTGGCAACGGCGCCACAAACTTGACACGACTAAAAGATTGATATCTTCTCCCAAGTGCAGGAGTGTCGAAGTAATAAATAACTTAACAAGACTGGGGTCGAACCACAGGGAGGTTAATTGTACAAATTATAAACAACAACAATAATAATAACAATAACAATAATAATTAAAAATAATAGTAGTAGTAGTAGTAGTAATAGTAATAATAATAGTAGTAGTAGTAGTAGTAGTAGTAATAGTAATAGAAGAAAAAGAAAAAGAAGAAGCCGATGAGAAGAAAAAGAAGAAGCTGATGAGAACTTTGAGATGGAAGATTAATGTAAGAATTAAACAATAATAATAACAAATGTCAAGGTTCGAGGTTCTACTAATGGTATGTCAAACAAGTATAGTATAAATTCTTATTATTCAATTGGAAACCACACACAAAGGAGGTTCCAATCAGATTATAAATTGTTAACATGATCACATTAGTTATCTTATTCGATTAATGTTAATACTTGTAAATCTCGTCAGGCATTCATGATTATAACTTATGTTAACAACAAATCAAGTTCCTTTCATAGCTTAGGTGTCAGTTATACCATACAGTATGGGCTATGAGAGTGCCAAGTATTTGTTGTACCAAGTGTTATATGACATAAATCTAGATTAGTTATTTAACAAGCAAAGTATTAAAGAATGAACAAGATAGCAAATACAAGACATGTTAGTATCAAACATTAAAGTCTATATTAAATTTACACTATACTTATTCTTACACCATTAGTGTAACCTTTTCACCTTGACATAATAAACTTAACTTAACATTATGAAAGAAAGAAACATAAATAAACAAAATAAGAACATAAATAAGAAAATTTAACTAAGTAAATGAAAGGAAATGAAAGGCTTAAAGTTGATAATAAGGAAAGCAAAGCATAAACATTACAAAAAATACAAAGAGAGAAAGCAAGAGTATGATCTTGATCTGGAAACCAAGATGCCTAAATGCATGGCAAATGCCTTCTTTTATAGGCAAAAAATGGGAACTATTGATTTGATGACTAATTGATGAGCAGGTGGCCAACTCTTGACTTGATGACAATCCTTATCTTTTCTTGTCTATCCAAAACATCATTGATAACATTAAAATTGGAACCACCTGAAAACATAAAAGTTGTAGGAAATTGTCTCACCCTTCTTGTGTAAAAAATTAATGTCATTTAGACTTCTAGAACTCCAGATATGGGCCAAATATTGAACAGTGCTTGGGCTGGAGGATGGATTCGCACTTCTTTGTTGTTGCTATAATTTGGACTTGAAAATGACCTTTTTTAATCTTGGGCTCCATATGAAAGTTGTAGGCCTATGTCTTACCTTTCCATCCATATAAAGTATAAATCTGAGATCTACATCTCCAGATATGACCCAATTACCGAACAGTGTTCCGGTTTGGACTGTACCGACATCTCTTTTGTAAGTTTGGCATTCTCTTTGTCCTTCCAATTTCAGTTCTTAAATTCATCAATCAATCCTTTCATTTATGTGATAGGCCTGCATTTAAAATGAACATTTACCACAAATTAAAGGTATCTTATAGTATTAGATATATTATTATAAAGCATGTTGTAGTTAAGGAGTTATTGATACTTCAAGTGCAAAATGATGACTTGGTGACAATCCTTATCTTCTCTTGTCTGCCTAAAACATCATTGATAACATCAAAATTGGAGCCACTCAACATGAAAGTTGTAGGAAATGGTCTCATCTTTCTTGTCTAAAAAATTTAGCTTATTTGGACTTCTAGAACTCCAAATATGGGCCAAACACTGAATAGTGCTCGGGCTGGAAGACAGATTCGAGCTTCTTTGTTGTTGCTATATTTTGGACTTGAAAATGGCCTTTTTAGATCTTAGGCTCCATATGAAAGTTGTAGGTCTATGTCTTAGCTTTCCATCCATATAAAGTAGACCTAAATCTGAGATCTACAGCTTCAGATATGACCCTATTACCAAACAGTATTCTGGTTTGGATTGCACCGACATCTCTTTTCTAAGTTTGGCCATCTCTTTGTCCTTCCAATTTAAGTTCTTAAATTCATCAATCAATCCTTTCATTTATGTGATAGGCCTGTATTTAAAATGAATATTTACCATAAATTAAAGGTATCTTATATTATTAGATATATTATTATAAAACATGCTTTAATAGGCCTGCATTTAAAATGAATATTTACCATAAATTAAAGGTATCTTATATTATTAGATATATTTTTCTAAAACATGTTTTAGTTAAGGAGTTATTCATACTTCAAGTGCAAAATGATGATATAAAACCTTGATAAAAATACACTTTTAAGTATCAATCACACCTCCCAACTAGCATATTACTAGTCCTTAGTAATCAAAGCGTTAAAATAGAAAAACAATTAGCAAATTCCATAAAGCAAGGTATTCATCATTTAACTTTCATTAATCTATCCAAATAAACAAACTCTTGTTAAATTTATATATCTCCTCAATACCTCTTAACAAGATATTAATAAACCTTTCTTTTGTGCTCAATTTATTAACACATAATTATGGGGCTTTTCTTGAAAGAAAACAAAATTTTTGTTCTAATGTTTAAGGTTAACTTCCTTGGGTTGAGATTATTATTTTTGTCTTCTTTTTTTTTTAATATATATATACATATAAGTTAAAACATCATGCATCTTTAACCCATGTAACGAGCTTTCGGCTAATGACTCCCAGACTAGTTGTTCTTAGGGCATTAGGTGTTGAGACACCCCTACGAGCTTAGTAACTCAGGTCGCAGATACTGATATGTAGATAGTGCAATGTTTGATTCCCTTAAGCTTTTCTCCTTAACCCATGTAACAAGCATTGGCCCAATAGCTCCCAAGTCAGTTGACTTTAGGGTATTAGGTGTTAAAACACCCCTTCGGGCTTAATTGCTTAGGTTAGCAAGGCTACGAAACCAAACTTATCTATATTTTTATTATTATCATTTTTTTGTCTTTTTTTTTGTTTTTCTTTTTTTAATTATACTATCGCTTTTCCCTTAGTTGTTACCTTTCACAAAAGAACATAAATAATGTATTTTTTTTTTCTTTTTTCTTTTTTTTTTTTATATACAATCCCTTTCCCTTAGTTGTTACCTTTAACAAAAGAACATAAATAATGTAATAATCCAATATGCAACCCACAATCATATGTTAAAGTGTGTGTGTGTAAATTAAGGTTTAAGAATACATGTTAAATAAGTATATGAGCAGAATTAAGTGATAACAATGCGAGAGTTTGTAAATCTGAATATTTCAAGAAGTATTATGATAGACCTTGTTACATATGATTACTAAGATGCATCTCAAGAGTCATAAAAAGTTCTCCTTACTCTGCCATCATAGTAACAACAATTTTGCACATGCTTTATGAAATAGAAACCACAGTTAGTTTTTTTTTTAGCTACTACCCTCTCCCCCCAACTAAAACAAGACATTGTCCTCAATGTTTAAAGGTAGAAAGATAGAGTATAGAAAATATCACCTGAAATAACAAACACTGACAAACCTGGAACACATTGAAACAAATATAAGAAACAACAAAACATAATAATAAAACCAAAAGACACAAAAATTCACAAATGAAGGCTCAAATCCAATCTAAGCTTTTTACAGCTTTCCTTAGTTGACCAATTTATGCGACTCATGGAAGGATCAATTACAGGAATCAAAGATTGTAGTTGGTCAATCAATTGTTCAGTAGTAGCAGCAGAGATTATGATTTGTCGTGTAGAAGATGTTAGAAATTCTTGTTCCACAGCATGATCAAGAAAAGACAATAACTTATCATAATAACCATTAACATTGAACAAACCTATAGGTTTATGGTGAATGTGCAGTTGGGCCCAAGAGGAAATATGAAAGATCTCTTCCAATGTGCCTAGACCACTCATTAGTACTTAAAAATGCATTTTTATCATGGTTTTATATTATCATTTTGCACTTGAAGTATCAATAACTCAACTAAAGCATGTTTTATAATAATATATCTAATAATATAAGATACCTTTAATTTGTGGTAAATGTTCATTTTAAATGCAGGCCTATCACATAAATGAAAGGATTGATTGATGACTTTAAGAACTTAAATTGCAAGGGCAAAGAGATGACCAAAATTAGAAAAGAGATGTCGGTGCAATCCAAACCGGAACACTATTCGGTAATTGGGTCATATCTGGAGCTATAGATCTCAGATTTAGGTCTACTTTATATGGATGGAAAGGTAAGACATAGGTCTACAACTTTCATATGGAGCTTAAGATCTAAAAAGGCAAGTTTCAAGTCCAAATTATTGCAACAACAAAGAAGCCCGAAGCTGTCCTCTAGCCCGAGCACTGTTCAGTATTTTAGCCATATCTAGAGTTCTAGAAGTTCAAATGAGCTGAAGTTTTTACATAAGAAAGCTGAGGCAATTGGCTACAACTTTTATGTTTTTAAGTGGCTCCAATTTTGACGTTAGCAATGACATTTTAGGCAAATAAGAGAAGATAACGATTGTCACCAAGTCAAGAGTTGGCCACCCACTCATCAATTACTCATCAAATCAATAGTTCCCAATTCTGGCCTATAAAAGGAGGCATTTGCCATGTACTTAGGCATCTTGGCATCCAAATCAAGATCATGCTCTTGCTTTCTCTCTTTGTATTTTTTGTAATGTTTATGCTTTGCTTTCATTAATATCAAGTTTATGCCTTTCATTTCCTTGCATTTACATAGTTAACTTTAATCTTATTCATGTTCTTATTTTGTTTATTTATTTTTCTTTCTTTCATTATGTCTAGTTAAATTTATTATGTCAAGGTGAAAAGGTTACATTAATGGTGTAAGAATAAGTATAGTATAAACTTAATATGGACTTTAATGTTTGATACTAACATGTTTTGTATTTGTTATCTTATTCACTCTTTAATACTTTGCTTGTTAAATGACTAATCTTGATTTATGTTGTATAAACACTTGGTACAACAAATGCTTGGCACTTTCATAGTTCATACTGTATGGTATAACCGACACCTGAGCTATGAAAGGAACTTGATTTGTTGTTAATATAAGTTATAATCATGAATGCTTGACGAGATTTACAAGTATTAGCATTAATCGAATAAGATGACTAATGTAATCATGTTAACAATCTATAATCTGATTGGAACCTCCTTTGTGTGTGGTTTCCAATTGAATTATAAGAGTTTATACTATACTTGTTTGACATACCATTAGTGGAACCTCTAACCTTGACATTTGTTATTATTATTGTTTAATCCTTACATTAATTTTTCATCTCCAAGTTCTCATCATCTTCTTCTTCTTCTCTTTCTTTATTATTATTATTACTACTACTACTACTACTATTATTATTATTATAGTTGTTGTTGTTATTGTTATTGTTGTTGTTATTATTGTTATTATTGTTGTTTATAATTGTTGTTTATAATTTGTACAATTAACCTCCCTGTGGTTCGACCCTGGTCTTGCCGAGTTATTTATGACTTCGACACTCCTGCACTTGGGAGAAGACATCAATCTTTTAGTCGTGTCAACCACCTGGTAAAGCAATGAAGGCATTAGCATGGTTAAACATTACATTCATTCGAGCTGACATTGTGGAGACCTGAAGTTCCTCTCCAATTGTTTTTCCAATAATGTCCCCTTGTGCTAAAGCTTCGGGGATGACCCTCAAAACTTGACTACCTCCTAAAAATATAGTTATTGACACACCTCCCATTAACCAAGACTGCCTCTCATATAAACTAAATGAATCTTTCTCTTAGCTAACACTTGACCAAAATGATTTGCTGATTCTAAAAAGTCCTTTTCTTTCCCAAAACTAGATCCACCGAAAACACAAATATTTCTTATATGATGACCTCAGGAACTTGCCATTTCTACACACTTCTGTATTTGTTGAATGTATGGGTTGAGTAGAAATGAAAGGAAGGAAGAGAGGGTTTCATAGATGAGAAATTAAAAAGATTAATGGAAGTTAAATGATGAATACCTTGCTTTGTGAAATTTGCAAATTGTTTTAACGCTTTGATTACTAGGGACTAGTAATAAGCTGGTTGGGGGGTGTGATTAGTACTTAAAAGTGCATTTTTATCATGGTTTTATATCATCATTTTGCACTTGAAGTATCAATAACTCCTTAACTAAAATATGTTTTATAATAATGTATCTAATAATATAAGATACCTATAATTTGTGGTAAATGTCTATTTTTAATGCAGGCCTATCACATAAATGAAAGGATTGATTGATGACTTGAAGAACTTAAATTGCAAGGATAAAGAGATGGCCAAACTTAGAAAAGAGATGTCGGTGCAATCCAAACCGGAACACTGTTCGGTAATTGGGTCATATCTAGAGCTATATATCTCAGATTTAGGTCCAATTTATATGGATGGAAAGGTAAGACATAGGTCTACAACTTTCATATGGAGCCCAAGATCTAAAAAGGCTATTATCAAGTCCAAATTGTAGCAACAACAAAGAAGCCCGAATCTGTCTTCCAGCCCGAGCACTGTTCGGTATTTTGGCCATATCTGGAGTTCTAGAAGTCCAAATGAGCTGAATTGTTTACACAAGAAAGCTGAGACAATTGCCTACAACTTTCATGTTTGCACCTGGCTCCAGATTTTGGCCATATCTGGAGTTCTAGAAGTCCAAATGAGCTGAAGTTTTTACACAAGAAAGCTGAGACAATTGCCTACAACTTTCATGTTTGCAACTGGCTCCAGTTTTGACGTTATCAATGACGTTTTGGGCAGACAAGAGAAGATAAGGATTGTCACCAAGTCAAAAGTTGGCCACCCACTTATCAATTAGTCATCAAATCAATAGTTCCCAATTTTGGCCTATAAAAGGAGGCATTTGCCATGCATTTAGGCATCTTGGTGTTCAGATCAAGATCATGCTCTTCCTTTCTCTCTTTGTATTTTTTATGCTTTGCTTTCATTAATATCAAGTTTATGCCTTTCATTTCCTTTCCTTTACTTAGTTAACTTTTATGTTGTTATTTTGTTTATCTATTTTTCTTTCTTTCATTATGTCTAGCTAAGTTAATTATGTCAAGGTGAAAAGGCTACACTAATGGTGTGAGAATAAGTATAATGTAAACTTAATATGGACTTTAATGTTTGATACTAACACGTTTTATATTTGTTATCATGTTCACTCTTTAATACTTTGCTTGTTAAATGACTAATCTTGATTTATGTTGTATAACACTTGGTACAACAAATGCTTGGAACTTTCATAGCCCATAATGTATGGTATAACCGACACCTGAGCTATGAAAGGAACTTGATTTGTTGTTAACATAAGTTATAATCATGAATGCTTGACGAGATTTACAAGTATTAGCATTAATCGAATAAGATGACTAATGTAATCATGTTAACAATATATAATCTGATTGGAACCTCCTTTATGTGTGGTTTCCAATTCAATAATAAGAGTTTATACTATACTTGTTTGATATACCATTAGTGGAACCTCTAACCTTGACATTTGTTATTATTATTGTTTAATCCTTACATTAATTTTCCATCTCCAAGTTATCATCATTTTCTTCTTCTTCTCTTTCTTTATTATTATTATTATTATTACTACTACTACTACTATTAAGTTATCATCATTTTCTTCTCTTTCTTTATTATTATTATTATTATTATTATTATTATTATTACTACTACTACTACTACTACTATTACTATTATTATTATTACTATTATTATTATAGTTGTTGTTCTTATTGTTATTGTTGTTGTTATTATTACTATTATTGTTGTTTATAATTGTTGTCCATTTATAATTTATACAATTAACCTCCCTATGGTCCGACCCCGGTCTTACTGGGTATTGTTGTTTATAATTGTTGTTTATAATTTATACAATTAACCTTCCTGTGGTTCGACCCTGGTCTTGCCGGGTTATTTATTACTTCGACACTCCTGCACTTGGGAGAAGACATCAACCTTTTAGTCGTGTCAAAAGACAATCATACCACCTATATATAGGCCAACCAGAGTCTCACACACACTCTCTCTCTCTCTCTCTATTTATTTATTTATTTACTTTTGAAAAAACATGTGTATGTATAGGTAGTTGTGATTGTGGCTCACATCTTCCCTTAGTTTTACGTCCAAGAACGGCTTAAACGCCCTTTATGGGTCGGGGATAGGCTTCCCTCGCAAACAGGGTCTTTTTTAGTCAGATTCCCAAGACTAAGACGATCATGTTCTTTATGAAATAGTGGCCATAAATCATGAATTGCACGATGCACATCTCCACTAGGATGCATCTCAAGAGTCAATAAAAGATTATCTAAAGACTCCTTACTTAGGCCATCCTTAATGAATTGTATTTTATCTTCACGGTTTATAGATATCATTCCTAAAGAATGACATTGTGCATTACAAGTCCATCTAGCACATCAATGACAGACATTCAATCGTTTTGCACGACGGTTCTTTGCAAAAGTGCTTTTACCTGTTCCAAGCATGTGTGAAATCAAGGAATTAGAGGACTCACCTGATAATTGGACCTTTGCTTCAATCAACCAGCGAATATCTTTAGGAATTCCATGATTCATTAACAAGCTCAATCTTGCACATCTAGCACAATAAATTTTTGTAATCGCATTCTCATTGTCAGGAATGAATCTTTGAAATATTTGATTAGGACAATATTTGAATAAGTTAGGGTCATCTCAATAAAAGTTCTTCACTTCGTTCAAAAACATTTCTTTATCTTAGGTACTCCAATCAGCTGGCAAATCTCCTAAAGCAAGAAAATTGATATTTTTATCATACTAAGGCATTGGACTAAGAGAAAGTAAGGATTCATTAGGAAAGTAATCATCGATTGGTGTGATGTCAGATGTTGAATTTGGTGTCACTTTTGACAAAAGATCTGCATCAACATTTTTAGTGCATTTTTCATCCGTTCTTTCTTCCTCAGAATAAATCATTTGTAAATCTTCAAATTCATCCAACTCATTTTTACTTAAAGTAGATTCAAGTTGATCATAAACTAATTCACTAATATGATCTACTTCTTGTAAATCATTATCATCTCCAGGTTGCTTGCAAATGTTGAAAATATTCATCTCCAATGTCATGTTTCCAAATGATAGCTTCATCAGTCCATTCCTACAATTAATCAATGCGTTAGAAGTTGCAAGAAACGGACGTCCTAAAATAATAGGAAATGAATTACACACTTCAACAGGTTTTGTGTCCAAGATAACAAAATTCACAGGATAAATGAATTTATCGACTTGTACTAACACATCTTCAATTATTCCTCTAAGCACTTTTACAGATCTATCGGCAAGTAAAAGAGTTATAGAAGTTGGTTTTAACTCACCTAAATTGAGACTCTGAAAAACTGAATATGGAACTAAATTCACACTAACTCCAAGATCAAGTAAGACTCTTTCAATTTTATGTTCTCCAATAAAGCAAGAAATTGTAGGACAACCAGGGTCTCTATATTTCAAAGCATTATTATTCTAAAGAATGGCACTTACTTGTTCGGCTAAAAAGGCTTTCTTTTTCACATTCAGTTTCCTCTTCACAGTGCATAGATCTTTCAAAAATTTAGCATAGGAAGGAACTTGTTTAATAGCATTCAGCAAAGGTATATTGATTCTTACCTGTTTGAAAGTTTCAAAGATTTCAGAGTTGTGATTGACTTTTCCATCCATGTGGTCATGGCTTGGGGAAATGGAAGTACTGCTAGAGAATCAGTCTTTTCTTTGCAATTTTCAGATTCAACCCCTTCCTTACTCTCAGAGATTGACTCATCATCTTTCTTATAAGGTTTAAGAGAGGGTTTTTCAATAACATTACCACTACGAAGAGTAGTGACTGATTTGACTTGATCTATGAGTTGGCTTCCGGAACTACTTGCATTTGCATTGTATTGCCCCTTAGGATTTTGTTGTGGTTGAGATGGAAACTCCCCTTCTCTTGGAAACTGAGAGCACATGTTAATTTTGCAAGAGTATCTTTAAAATCTATCATGTTTTGAGCAAGTTAAGTATCAATTGTCTCTTGCTTTTCAATGAATGCATGCAATATTTCCTCAAGATTTCTTCTAGGAGGTGGAGTATAAGGAGGTGCATATCCATGAGAATTTTGAAAATTGTGGTGTGCTTGAAACGGTGGTTGTGAAGTTTGTGCATTGTTGTTCTCACTCTTCCAACTAAAATTTAGGTGATTTCTCCAACCAGGGTTGTATGTTTATGAGTATGGGTTGTGGTTGGCCCTTGGAAACTGTTTAAAGCATGGGCTTGTTCATGGAGACATTCCTTAAAAGAAGGCAAGGTTGGACAATTATTGGTTTAGTGTTCATTTGTTTCACATATTTGACACATAATGTTTTTATTCCTTAAAAGAAGGCAAGGTTGGACAGTTATTGGTTGAGTGTTCATTTGTTTCACAGATTTGATACACAATGTTTTCAACAGATTTTAATTGACCACTCTTTTTCAATTCTAGTGCCTCGACTTTTCTAGCTAAAGATGCAAACTTAGCTTGAAGGTCATGATTGCTTGACCGCTTTTTATGATCGGCTTGTTTTAACTCGCAAGTGCACGAGTGTGCGATGTAGCAATTAACTCGGTAAGATCGAGGTCATATCCACAGAGAGCTAGATCTGGAAATTAAGCTAAGTAACAAAAAAAACTCAAGAGAAATTATTTTAACAATAACTTGGTTGAAAATAATTGATGGATTTGTTTTTAAAGATAAAAAAAATGTAAATAGATTTTAAATGAAAAGAAAAAGTAAGTCTTGGTCCAAATCAATTTTAATGGTGATGTATTGGTGATTTCTTCAACATATATAAGATAACTCAACCTAATATCAACGATGGTGATATTAGATCGGAAGATATTACAATGAAGATTAGAAAGATGAAGATTGATTATTGCTTAAGAATGAACAAGTACTTTCATATTAAGTAAGACATTGAATCAAGCAATCTCTATACCAAAACTAAAGTTTGTGCATAAAAATTCAAGATTATAACATTACCTAAATGATTTCTAAAATTTCTTTACAATAATAAATCATTCATGAAGAAAATAAGAAGATAAACATTAAGATTCATTCATATCCTAAAGAACTTACCTCAATCACCATTATCCTTGATTTGGATCCAAGAAAGAGTTTAGCCAACCATGATTATATATAAGAACACTTCAATAAACATGAAAGAACTTGAATCCAACTGAAATAATAAGTTTTACAAACTAAAGAACCGAAATCTATAAAGAAGAACACAATACAATTTCAGAAAAAATTCGGACACAAATCTGACTCTAACTTTGGACAGCAATTCGACCCTCTTAGAAGATTTTTTTCGAGATGTCTATTAGAGACATATTTATAGGCAATTCTGTCAGCTTTCCAGATCATTAAAAAACAGCTCATTTGGACACCTGAGTCAAAAGTTATCGGCAAAACACCGAAAGGTGTTCTGAAAAATCAAATCAAGACAGCTTTACAACTACTTTGGTGCACGTTTTTCTTCCTCATTTATGAGGTGTCTCCTTCTTCTTTTTGACCCAAAATAATGTTAAAATATCCCCTCCAGCTTTCCATCCATGTGCTTGCCTTCTTGGATCAATGGATTACCCAAAATAAATCAATTGTTATTTGTTGTGTGGACATGTAAGATCATGGATTGTGTTTGGGTTGATTTGAAGGTTGATTTGGGGTTGATTTAGGGCTGATTTGGGGCTGATTTTGGGCTGAATTTGAGCATCAAATAAGTATACAAGTGTACTTATTATTTGGGCTAAGATTGACATTGAAACCTTGAGTGTTTAATGGTTGAAGTTTGCACACAACATAAGGCAAGTTTGGGCTTGAAATAAATCATATGATATTCTTTTCTAGAATTGGAATAGAATTGATTTTTGGGACAAATTTGGAGCACTTATTTGAACCAAGATTTGCTTCAATCTTCAACTACATGTCTCTTCAATTCTTTGTTCTGAATTCCGACGTTGAATTTTCTGAATTAATTCATTTAAGCTCCAAAAACCTATCGAAACATTAAAACAAACTTCATTACTAAAAAACACATCAATTATTATAAAAACAAGCAAATAAAAACAATAAATACATATGTAAAATAAGAGACTTAATGACACTTTTGATGCACAATCAATGATCTTCCCTAAGGTTGTACATACCTCCACTAGATGTATGAGGTTGAGTTTTACTTGGTGCCTCATAAGTGACACGACTAAAAGATTGATGTCTTCTCCTAAGTGCAGGAGTGTCGAAGTAATAAATAACCCTGCAAGACCGGGGTCGAACCACGGGGAGGTTATTTGTACAAATTATAAATAACAATAATAAACAATAATAACAATAACAATAACAATAACAATAACAACAATAATAACAATAATAATAATAATAATACTAATAATAATAATAA
>NW_011501468.1:0-3141 GCF_000495115.2 Populus euphratica | reverse complement strand
TAGTACTAATAATAATAATAATAATAATAATAATAATAATAATAATAATACTAATAATACTAATAATAATAATAATAATAATAATAATAATAATAATAATAGTGGTAGTAGTAGTAGTAGTAGTAGTAATAATAGTAGTAGTAGTAATAATAATAATAATAAAGAAAGAGAAGAAGAAGAAGATGATGAGAACTTGGAGATGGAAAATTAATGTAAGGATTAAACAATAATAATAACAAATGTCAAGGTTAGAGGTTCCACTAATGATATATCAAACAAGTATAATATAAACTCTTATTATTGAATTGGAAACCACACACAAAGGAGGTTCCAATCAGATTATATATCGATGACAGACTTCTAGTCGTTTTGCACGACTCTTCTTTGCAAAAGTGCTTTTACCTGTTCCAGGCATGTGTGAAATAAAGAAATTAGAGGACTCACCTGATAATCGGACCTTTGCTTCAATCAACCAGCGAATATCTTCAGGAATTCCATGATTCATTAACAATCTCAATCTTGCACATCTAGCATGGTAAATTTTTGTAATCGCATTCTGAGGCAGAGCGGGAAAATACTTTTTCAATTTTTCAAGATTAGTGTCTTTTTTCAAATGAGAATTAAAAGAGAGATTCAAAGAATTGCACAAATATATACACAAATATCAGTTATTGTGGGAAAGTAAAAGAACCGACTTAAGTCACGGAGTACCGTTGTCCGCCATTTGACCGGGGTGAGAGAAACTTGCAAAAATCACTCAAAAATAAAAAAAATAAAATAAAATAAAATAAAATCAATCTTTATATACAGGATCACTCAATTCAATAAAGTTATGTTCAACTGAAAAATTGTCATAGTAAACTTTCAAACGATGTCCATTTACCTTGAAAACATTGTCATTCTTTGGTCTCGATGTCATAGGCCCCATATGGATACACATGTTTCACAATAAAAGGACCGCTTCATCTTGATCTTAATTTTCCAGGAAATAAATGCAGTCGAGAATTATAAAGCAAGACTTTTTGACCAACATTGAAGGTTTTTCTCTGTATTTTCTTGTCATGAAACGCTTTAATTCTTGCTTTATGAATTCTTGAATTTTCATATGCATCATTTCTTATTTCCTCAAGCTCATTTATTTGTAATTTTTGCAGTTGACTAGCATCATCCAGATTTGAATTGAAAGCTTTAATAGCCCAATAAGCTTTATGTTCAAGTTCCACAGGCAAGTGACAAGGTTTTCCATAGACTAGTCTATAAGGTGACATACCTAATGATGTTTTATAAGCAGTTCGATAAGCCCAAAGTGCATCATTAAGTCTTAAAGACCAGTCTTTCCTATTAGGGTTCACTGTTTTCTCCAAAATATGTTTGATCTCCCTATTAGCAAGCTCTACTTGTCCACTCGTTTGAGGGTGATAAGGGGTGGCAACTTTGTGTGTGATTCCATATTTCTGCATTAAAGACTCAAATGGCTTGTTGTAGAAATGTGTTCCACCATCACTTATTATGGCTCGAGGGACTCCAAATCGACTCAAAATATTTTCTTTCAAAAACTTTATCACTGTTTTGTGATCATTGTTTCGACTTGGAATTGCCTCTATCCATTTTGAAACATAATCTACTACGACTAATATGTATAAGAAACCAAATGATGGAGGGAATGGGCCCAGGAAATCTATACCCCAACAGTCAAAGATCTCAATGACAATAATAGGGTTTAAAGGCATCATGTGACGTTTTGAAATAAATCCCAACTTTTGATAATTTTCACAAGACTTGCAGAATGCATGCGAGTCTTTGAACATGGTGGGCCAGTAAAATCCACTTTGTAAGATTTTTGCAATTGTCTTTCTTGATGAGAAATGGCCCCCATATGCCTCAGAATGACAAAATTTAATGACACTACTTACCTCATTGTCAGGAATGCATCTTCGAAATATTTGATCAGGACAATATTTGAATAAATAAGGATCATCCCAATAAAAGTTCTTCACTTCGTTCAAGAACTTTCTTTTATCTTAGGTACTCCAATGAGCTGGCAATTGTCCTGAAACAAGAAAATTGACAATATTAGCAAACCAAGGCATTGTAGAGACAGAAAGTAAAGATTCATTGGGAAAGTAGTCATCGATTGGTGTGATGTTAGTTTTCGAATCTGTTGTCAATCTTGACAAGTGATCTGCGACAACATTTTCGCTGCCTTTCTTATCTTTGATTGTGATATCAAATTCTTGAAGTAATAAAATCCACCACACCAATCTAGCCTTAGAATCTTTCTTAGAAAGAAGATATTTCAATGTTGTATGATCACTAAAAACAACAACAGGTGAGCCAACAAGATAAGATCTGAATTTTTCACATGCAAATACTACTGCAAGTAATTCTTTTTCAGTGGTGGTATAATTCATTTGAGCACTATTTAAAGTTTTACTTGCATAGTAAATTACATAAGGTTTCTTATCTTTTCTTTGTCCCAAAACAGCACTTACGGCATAATCACTAGCATCACACATTATTTCAAAAGGTAATGACCAATCGGGAGGTTGAATGATAGGAGCACAAGTAAGCAAGTTTTTAAGTTTAACAAAGGCTTCTTCACAATGTTCAATCCATTCAAAAATAGTATCCTTTGTTTGAAGGTTACTTAAAGGCTTAGATATTACACTAAAATCTTTGATGAACCTTCTATAAAAACCAACATGTCCCAGGAATGATCTAACATCTTTAAGAGATTTTGGTATTGGCAAGTTTGCAATTAACTCGATTTTAGATTTGTCAACCTTAATTCCTTTTGATGAAACAATGTGACCAAGTACAATGCCATTTGTTACCATAAAATGACATTTTTCCCAATTCAACACAAGATTCTTCTCTTCAAACCTAGTCAAAACCTTTCCTAAGTTAGTCAAACAATCATCAAATGAATCGCCAAAAACAGAAAAATCATCCATGAAAATCTCAAGAAAATGTTCAACCATATCACTAAATATACTAAGCATGCATCTTTGAAATGTGGTTGGTGCATTACATAATCCAAAAGGCATCCTTCGATATGTAAAAGTACCAAATAGACATGTGAAAGTAGTCTTTTCTTGATCTTCCAATGTAATTTCAATTTAGTTGTAACCCGAATAGCCA
>NW_011501439.1:36332-42984 GCF_000495115.2 Populus euphratica | reverse complement strand
TTTATTAGAAAGCTACGATAATTTCCTATAACTTCATGTTTTCAAGTGATTCAATTCTAACGTTATCAATGATGTTTTGGGCAGACAAGAGAAGATAAGGATTGTCACCAAATCAAGAGTTGGCTACCCGCTCATCAATTAGTCATCAAATCAATAGTTCCCAATTTTGGCCTGGAAAAAGATGTATTTCCCATGCATTTATGCATCTTAGTCTCCAGATCAAGATCATGCTTTTGCTTTCTCTCTTTATATTTTTGTAATGTTTAAGTTTTATTTTCATTAATATCTTGTTTATGCCTTTCATTTCCTTTCTTTTACTTAGTTAACTTTTATCTTATTTATGTTCTTATTTTGTTTATTGATTTTTCTTTCTTTCATTATGCTTAGTTAAGTTTATTATGTCAAGGTAAAAAGGTTATACTAATGGTATAAGAATAAGTATAGTGTAAACTCAACATGTACTTGAATGTTTGATACTAACATATTTTTTATTTGTTATCTTGTTCACTCTTTAATACTTTGCTTGTTTAATAACTAATCTAGATTTATGTTGTATGACACTTGGTACAACAAATACTTGGCACTTTCATAGCCCAACCGTATGGTATAACCTATATCTATGCTATAAAAGAAACTTGATTTGTTGTTAACATAAGTTATAAACATGAATACTTGACAATATTTACAAGTATTAGCATTATTCAAATAAGATAACTAATGTAATCATGTTAACAATTTATAAACTGATTGGAACCTCCTTTGTGTGTGGTTTCCATTTGAGTAATAAGAGTTTATACTATACTTGTTTGAAATACATTAATGGATCCTCTAACCTTGACATTTGTTGTTATCATTGTTTAATCCTTACGTTAATCTTCCATCTGAAAGTTCTCATCAACTTCTTCTTCTTCTTCTTGTTTTTTTTTCTTATTTACTACAACTACTACTACTACTATTACTAGTATTATTACTATTACTATTATTAGTAGTATTATTAGTATCATTATTATTGTTATTATTGTTGTTATGTTATTGTTATATGTAATTTATACAATTAACCTTCCTATGGTTCGACCTTAGTTTTACCAGGTTATTTATTACTTTGACACTCCTAAACTTGGGGAAAGACATCAATCTTTTGGTCGTGTCAAGTTCTTGACGTCGTTGCTGGGGAGGTAAGTTCTTGTATAAATTATAGTATTTATTTTATTTTCTCTTTTCACTTTTCTTATATATAACTGTATTTCTTTTGTTTTGTTTCTCCTTCTTTTGTTTTCTTCTTCCTTTTATTCTACTCCTACACGTGCATGAGAGTGTGGTCACATACATTAAGTGGTAGACTTTGTAGGGTATCCTCATTATTTTTAAAAATATGGTCGAAGAAGTTAATCAATCACTTCATAATGAGAATAACCATATTAGAACACTTAGAGACCACATGAATCCCACAAGAACAAATGCACCATCATGCATAGTTTTTCATCCTGATGCATCTCATTTTAATTTTAAGCCAGACATTATTCAACTTTTATCTTCTTTTCATGGCTTAGATTTAGAAAATCCATACTTGCATTTAAGGGAATTTGAGGAGGTCTGCAACATGTATAATGACTTAAATTATAGCGTAAACACCATCAGATTAAAGCTTTTTTATTTTTCATTAAAAAATAAAGCTAAAACATGGCTACAAAATTTGAGACCAGGATCCATTCGTGCTTGGGATGAAATGCAACAACAGTTTTTAAAGAAGTTTTTCCCATCTCACAAAACAAACTCTTTCAAAAGATAAATCACCATTTTCACACAAAAATTAAGAGAAACATTTTACAAATGTTAGGATAGGTATCGAGACTTGGTTAATACTTGCCCTCATCATGGTTTTGAAACATGGAAATTGGTTTCACATTTTTGTAAAGGGTTAACACCTAGAGATAGGTAAATGGTTGAATTGATGTGCAATGGAACTTTTGAAGATAAAGACCCTCATAAAGCAATGAAGTACTTAGACTTGTTAGCTGAAAATGCTCTAAATTGGGATACCGCGGGTACTTATGAGGCACCGAGTAAAACACAACCTCATATATCTAGTGGTGGTATGTACAACCTTAAGGAAGATCATGAACTCCAAGCCAACTTTGCATCATTAGTTAGAAAAGTCGAGGTATTAGGATTAAAAAAGAGTGGTAAATTAAAATCTATTCAAATATAAACAAAATATTAATGAAAGCAAAACTTAAGCATTACAAAAAAAATACAAAGAGAGAAAGCAAGAGCATGATCTTGATCTAGAAACCAAGATGCCTAAATGCATAACAAATGCCTCCTTTCATTGGTCAAAATTGGAAACTATTGATTTGATGACTAATTAATGAGTGGGTGACCAACTCTTGACTTGGAGACAATCCTTATCTTCTTTTATCTGAATAAAACATCATTGATAATGCTAGAATTTGAACTAGATCTTCACATGAAATTATAGAAAATTGACGCAGCTTTTTAGGAAGAAAAATTGAGGTTATTTGGACTTCTAGAACTTAAGATATGGGCTGAACACAAAATAGTGCCTAAGTTGCAGGACAAATTTGGATTTCTTCATTGTTGCTACAATTTGGACTTGAAAACAGCCTTATTAACCAAAAGTTATAGGCCTATATCTTACCTTTCCATCCATATATAGTAGACCTAAATCTGAAAAATACAGGTTCAAATATGACCCAATTACCGAACAATGTTCTTGTTTGGACTCCACCAGCATCTTTTTTCTAAGTTTGGGCATCTCTTTATCCTTTTAATTTCACTTCTTAAACTCATCAATCAATCCTTTCATTTATGTGATGAGCCTACATTTAAGATGAATATTTACCATAAATTAAAGGTATCTTATATTATTAGATATGTAATTATAAAGCATACTTTAGTTAAAGAGTTATTGATACTTCAAGTGCAAAATGATGATACAAGACCTTGATAAAAATGCACTTTTAATTAATAATCAATGGCCAAATCTTGACTTGGTGATAATCTTTATTTTCTTTTCTGAACAAAACGTCATTGTTCATCACAATTTGAATAGACTTAATCATGGAAGTTCTAGAAAATTATCTCAGCTTTCCAACAAAAAAAAAAGTTGAGCTCATTTGGACTTATAGAACTTAAGATATGAGCTAAATACTAAATAGTTTCTAGCATGCAGGATAGTTTCCAACTTATCTTTTGATGTTAAGATTTGAACTTCTAAACGACAGAATTGAATTTTGGATAATCATGAATGTGTTAAATCTATATCTTAGCTTTCCATTCATATAGAGCAGACCCAAAACTTGACACGACGAAAAGATTAATGTCTTCTCCTAAGTGCAGGAGTGTCGAAGTAATAAATAACCCGGCAAGACCAGGGTTGAACCATAGGGAGGTTAATTGTATAAATTATAAATAACAATAATACAACAACAACAACAACAACAACAACAACAACAACAACAATAATAATAATAATAATAATAATAATAATAATAATAATAAAGAAAAAGAAAGAGAAGAAGAAGAAGATGATGAGAACTTTGAGAAGAAATATTAATGTAACGATTAAACAATGATAATAACAAATGTCAAGGTTAGAGGTTCCACTAATGGTATGTCAAACAAGTATAGTATAAACTCTTATTATTCAATTGGAAACCACACATAAAGGAGGTTCCAATCTGATTATAGATTGTTAACATGATTACATTAGTCATCTTATTCGATTAATGCTAATACTTGTAAATCTCTTCAAGCATTCATGATTATAACTTATGTTAACAACAAATCAAGTTCCTTTAATAGCTCAGGTGTCGGTTATACCATACAGTATGGGCTATGAGTGTGCCAAGAATTTGTTGTACCAAGTGTTATACAACATAAATCAAGATTAGTCATTTAACAAGCAAAGTATTAAAGAGTGAACAAGATAACAAATACAAAACATGTTAGTATCAAACATTAAAGTCCATATTAAGTTTACACTATACTTATTCTTATACCATTAGTATAACCTTTTTACCTTGACATAATAAACTTAACTAAGCATAATGAAAGAAAGAAAAATAAATAAACAAAATAAGAACATAAATAAGATAAAAGTTAACTAAGTAAATGAAAGGAAATGAAAGACATAAACTTGATATTAATGAAAGCAAAGTATAAGCAATACAAAAAATACAAAGAGAGAAAGGAAGAGCATGATCTTGATCTGGAGACCAAGATGCCTAAAAGCATGGCAAATGCCTCCTTTTATAGGCCAAAATTGATAACTATTGATTTGATGACTAATTGATGAGTGGGTAGCCAACTCTTGACTTGGTGACAATCCTTATCTTCTCTTGTCTGCCCAAAATGTCATTGATAACGTCAAAATTAGAGCCACTCAAAAACATGAAAGTTGTAGACAATTGTCTCAGCTTTCTTATGTAAAAACTTTAGCTCATTTGGACATCTTGAACTCAAGATATGGCTAAAATACTGAACAGTGCTCGGGCTAGAGGACAGCTTCAGGCTTCTTTGTTGTTGCAATAATTTGGACTTGAAAATGGCCTTTTTAGATCTTAGGCTCCATATAAAAGTTGTAGGTCTATGTCTTACCTTTCCATCCATATAAAGTAGATCTAAATCTGAGATCTATAGCTCCAGATATGATCCAATTACCAAACAGTGTTCCGGTTTGGATTGCACCGACATCTCTTTTCTAATTTTGGTCATCTCTTTGCCCTTGCAATTTAAGTTCTTAAAGTCATCAATCAATCCTTTCATTTATGTGATAGGCCTGCATTTAAAATGAACATTTACCACAAATTAAAGGTATCTTATATTATTAGATATATTATTATAAAACATGCTTTAGTTAAGGAGTTATTGATACTTCAAGTGCAAAATGATGATATAAAACCATGATAAAAATGCACTTTTAAGTACTAATCAACCACTGTTTCAAGCACACCATAATTTTCAAAATTCTCATGGATATGCATTTCCTTATGCTCCACCTCCTAGAAGAATCTTGAGGAAATATTGCATGCATTCATTGAAAAGCAAGATACAATGAATACTCAACTTGCTCAAAGCATGACAGATTTTAATTGAAAAGCAAGAGACAATAAATACTCAACTTGCTCAAAGCATGATAGATTTTAAAGATACTCTTGCAAAACTAACGTCTACTCTTAGTTTCCAAGAGAAAGGCAAGTTTCCATCTCAACCACAACAAAATCCCAAGTGGCAATACAATGCAAATGCAAGTAGTTCCGGAAGCCAGCACATAGATCAAGTCAAATTAGTCACTACTCTTCGCAGTGGTAAGGTTATTGAATAGCTCACTCTTAAACCTTGTAAGAAAGATGAGTCAATCTCTAAGGGTAAGGAAGGGGTTGAATTTGAAAATTACAAAGAAAAGACTGATTCCTCGCCAGCACTTCCATTTCTTCATACTATGACCAAACAAAAGAAAGTCAATAACAACTCTAAAATCTTTGAAACTTTCAAACGTGTAAGGATCAATAAACCTTTATTGGATGCTATTAAACAGGTTCCTTCCTAAAGTGACAACAGATTCGACATCTGACATCACACTAATTGATGATTACTTTCCTGAAGAATCCTTACTTTCTCTTAGTCCAATGCCTTAGTATGATAAAAATAACAATTTTCTTGCTTTAGGAGATTTGCCAACTCATTGGAATACCAAAAACAAAAGAAAATTTTTGAGCGACGTGTGAAATTTTTATTGGGATAACCCTTGCTTATTCAAATATTGTCTTAATCAAACATTTCAAAGATGCATTCCCAACAATGAGGTAGTTAATGTCATTAAATTTTATCACTTTAAGGCATATGAGGATCATTTCTTATTAAAAAAGATGACTGCAAAAATCTTATAATGTAAATTTTATTGGCCCACCATATTAAAGGAGTCGCATGCATTCGACCTTAATCTTGCCAGGTTATTTATTACTTTGACACTCCCACACTTAAGAGAAGACATCAATCTTTCGGTCATGTCAGCATTAAACATGACATTATAAAACATGCTTTAGTTAAAAAGTTACTGATACTTTAAGTGTAAAATGCTACTACAAAACTTTGATAAAAATACACTTTTAAGTACTATTCACACCCCCTAACCAACTTATTACTAGCTCCTAGTAATCAAAGCATTAAAATAGAAAAACCAATTTGCAAGTTCCATAGAGCAGGACATTCATCATTCAACTTCTATTAATCTATTTAGATAAACAAACTTTCATTAAATTTATATATATGCTCAATACATCTTTACTAAGATATTTATAAGCCTCTCTTTTGTGCTCAATATATTAACACATAGTTATGGGGTTTTACTTAGATAAAAACAAAATTTTATTCTAATGTTTAAGGTTAACTTTCTTAAGTTGAGATTGTTATCTTTTTTTTTTATTAAATATATATACATAAAACATAATGCATCTTTAACTTGTGTAATGAACTTTCGACTAATGACTCCTAGACTGGTTGGTCTTAGGATGACATGACTAAAAGATTGTTGTCTTCTCCCAAGTGGAGGAGTGTCGAAGTAATAAATAACCCAGCAAGACCAGGGTCGAACCATAGAGAGGTTAATTATACAAATTATAAACGACAA
>NW_011501439.1:29802-35286 GCF_000495115.2 Populus euphratica | reverse complement strand
AGGTGTTAAAACACCTCTTTGAGCTTAATTGCTTAGGTTAGGGAGGCTACGAAACCAAACTTATCTATATATTTATTTATTTATTTAATTAAAATTATTATCATTTTTTTTTGTAAATTATATATTATCCATTTCCTTTAGTTCTTACCTTTAACAAAAAAACATAAATAATATAATAATTCAATATGCAACCCACAATCATATGTTAAAGTATGTGTATGAAAATGAAGGCTTATGAATACTTGTTTAATAAGTATATCAGAATCAATTGATAATAATTTGAGAGTTTTTAAACTTGAATATTTCAAGAGAAGTATGTGACAGACCTTGTTATGAATATTGCAAATAACCATTGAAAAATATTTACCAAGACGCATTTCAAGACTCCATAAAATTCCTTCTTACTCTACCATCTTAGTAACGGTTTTGTCAAATGATTTTTATAATAGTAAAAATAGAGTTTTTGTTTTAATTTTAACTGCTACCCTTTCCCCGCAACCAAAACAAGACATTGTTCTCAATATCCTAAGGTAGAAAGATAGAGTATAGAAGACATCACCTGAAATAACAAACACTGACAATTCTAAAACACACTTAAACAAATATAAGAAAAAAACAAAACAAAATAATGTGTTATTAATAAAACAAAAGGATATGAATTTTTACAAACTAAAACTCAAATCTTAATTTTGATTGTGACTCACATCTTCCCTTGGTTTTATGTCTAAGAATGGTTCAACGCCCTCTATGAGTCGGGGATATGCTTCCTATCCAGTTTTCTTAAAAACTAGCAAGTAGGGTCATTTATAGTCAGATTCCCAAGACTAAGTCGATCATGTTTTTTATGAAGGGGTCATAAGTCATTAAATACACAATGCAAATCTCCATCAAGATACATCTCAAAAGTTAATAGAAAATTATTTAATGATTCCTTATGTATTGAAATAAATCTTGACTTTTAATAATTTTCACAAGCTTTGCATAACACATGTGTGTCTTTGAACATGTATGAAGTCAATACGTGGCGTTGTTATACCTGAGAATGATCTTAAAAGATCGGGTCACATGTTTCCAACCTATATACTGATTTTATGAAAACAGAAATAAGATGCAAGAATTATAAATAAAAATAAACTTTAAAAATTATAAATTACAAATAGATTTCTGATGCGAATGAGCAAGGCAAGACCAACAATGTCAGGATTATTTGTCAAACACAGAGCATACTTATCTTATCAGACATAAAACATAACAAAATCAAAAGTATCAACAATAAAATAGAATCTTACGTAAATTTGTAATATTAATACAAAAGATATTGGATACAGAGGAGAGTGGAGAAGGGTTACAAGTATGTGTTCTGAGGGAGAATGAAATTTTTTTAAGGAAAATTCATGGTCTTTGAGGTAGTCAACATGACAACCATAGTACTCCCACCATTGGAGGAACCAGAGGGGGAGGTTTGTAGTGTCCATGTCATTATGGAAGTAAAAAAGCCAAGAATGACTATGGTTTGGATTTTGGAGGAGGAAGGTATCGAACCATGCTGTTAATAATCCTAATATGTATAGGATGTATTAAATTCTTGGGGGTTTGTACGGAAGTTTATGGGGAAAGAAAGGGGTTGATGTAATAGTTGCTCCCAGTCTTTAGGGTGAATGACTGTTTGAATAATGCATGTAGAATATGCCGGTTTAGTGTGGCAAGAATGAATTTTTAAGTGTTTGAATTTGACAGAATTAGTGATTTCAAGGATCGTGGCATAATAGGATTGTGGTTTGGCCAAATTCCAAGGTTTGTAGTGCTAGTTGGAGGGGAAAATTTTGGATGCAGCAATGAAAGGGTTTTCATGATAAAATCCTTCTTCCATAGTTAAGATATTTTGGAAAGTAGTTTTGAAAATATATTTGGATTTTGTTTTTGGAAAGTTAGTTTGTTGTAAAGAAAGGAGGGGTTTTGAAGTAGAAATGCCTCCTTAGGGTTTTGAAAGAGGTTTTGAAATACTACCTATTTGAGATACAGAGTCGCCGGATGTCTGTTGAGACACCTTTTGTAATGCCAGAAGTAATTCTGGTGATTTAGATATAGTGTCAACCCATTGTTGAACTGCGTCGGTTTGTACCTGTTAGGGTTTTGTAGTGTCTTCTTCTTCAATTACTGCCTCATACCAGGATTTGATTGGTTTGGTAGCTAGGATGGCTGAGGACATGAGTTTTGTAGAGGGCTTCGGGCTTTCTGGTTTGGTAGGCTGGGTTTGAGGGGCTTTGCCCTTGTCTTTGGCCTTTGCTTTGGGAGGCATCAAGACTTGTTTTGAAGGAATTCGCGGGTTAGGAAGTCAGGAATGGAATTTGAATCTCCTTTAATGTAGACAATATCAAAATCAAAAATGCTTAAAATGGTTTGCCATCTAGCAAAAATCTTTTTGGAAGCAAGATTTTGGACATCTTTTTGTAGAACTTCTTTTACGAAAAAGAAATTTTTGATTGAGTAAATCACTTTGAAATTTTGTAATACAGAGAACAATGGAAAGGATCTCCTTTTTTATAGTGGAGTAATTTTTCTGGCAGTCATTCCAATGAGCAGACGTGTATTGAAGGATTTGTTCTTTGTTATCTTGAATTTGTTTGAGAATGCCGCCATAACCTATGTCAGAGGCATCAGTCTCAACGATCTTAGGGGCTAACGGGTTGGCTAGATGGAGAAGAGGAATGGTCTGAACTTGCTTCTTAATCTCTTTGACTAGGTTGGTATGAAGGTCGGACCAAGGGATGGGATTTGTTTTTAATCGGTCATGTAAAGGTTTGGCTAGACGACTAATATTAGGGTAGTAGTCTAGAACATAATTAAGACTGCCTAAGAACCTTTGTAATTGGGTTTTATCGGTGATCTTATCAAGAAATTTATTGGTAAAGGTAAGGGACCTCTCTATTGGTGTGACAGTGCCTTGGCATATATTGAGTGTGAGATTTTTGTCTTAGAAACAACTAAACCATTTTGTTTTGCAGTATGAAAGAAAGCATGTAGATGTTTAAAATGTTGATCTATAGAATGTGAAAAAATAAGAACATCATCAATGTAAACAATGCAAAATTTTGAGTGTGCATTAAATATGTCATTCATGATGCGTTAGAATTCAGAAGGAGCATTTTTTAGTCCAAATGGCATAACATTTCATTCGTATTGGCTGAAAGGAACCGTGAAAACAATTTTGTATCTATCTTTGGGATCAATCTGGATTTGTTAGAATCCAGATTTCATATCGAACTTGGAAAATATGAATGCAGAATGCAATTTTTGTAGCAGATCTTTTTTGTTGGGGATTGGATATCTAATCCATTTGAGAGCAGAATTTAGGGGTTTGTAATTGATCACAAGTCTTGGTGTGCCTCGTTCGATTTTAGAGTTTTTGTTTACATAAAACGTTGCACACGACCAGGGTGATCGAGACTTTTGGATAAGACCTTTAGACTCGAGATCGTGGATCTCAAGTCGGCAATGCTGTTCTAAATCAGCATTCATTTGTATAGGTCGTGCTTTTATGGGTATTAATTTTTCTGAAAAGGTATCTTCATACGGAAGATCAACAATGTGTTGCTTTCTTTTCCAGAAAGCATTAGGTAAGTCAGAACAGATTTGCTGTTCAATTTTATTTTGTAAGTCAATGACTTTTTGGTGTAAATCAGGGTGTTGGAGTTGTTTAGTTATGCGACAAAAGGAAACATGGTTTTATAAATCATGTAAATGGAACTGTTTTCCATGAATTAGTGCATTGAGATGATAAGTATGTATAGAGCATGCTTTAATTAAATTTAAATTTGTAGTCTTGGACTTCTCTAAGAAGGAGAAAATAAGTTTGGAGTTTTTAATTTTGGAAGTAATACAATTATGATGTGCTTGATATGGAGTGATCATGTCAATGAATGGAGTGCCAAGAATGATGGTATGATTAATATCTTTAGCAACAACAAAAAAAGTTTTAAGAGAAATGCCTTTATTGAAAATAGAGGCTTGGGTTTTACCCGCAATATGTAATTTTGAGTTATTAGCAGCAGAGAGTTTTTCAGAAGTATTTTGTAAAAATCGTTTTGGGACCACTCCTTCTTTTATGCAGTTTAAATCTGCAACTGTGTCAAATAAAGCAATAGTGTCAAGTTTGAAATCGTTGGAGAAAACAAGAGTAATTCTAATTAAATATTTTTTGGAAGATATTTGTGTTAAGACATTAAGAAAATCATCTGGAATATGCTCAATATTGGTAAGTGTATGTGGTAAAGCATGATGTTCAATGGTTTGGTCTTTAGTATCATACTCAGTATCAGATTGGTTTTCTATTTTTAAGAGAAAATGTTGTAGTATGGCAGAGTCTTTTTATTGGGCTTGTTTAAGAGATTGTAATTCAGATTTCAGCGTTTTTATTTCAGAATGTAACTCTGGAAGAGTAACTGTGGTTTTGGATTTCTTTTTGTTAAGGATTTTTGTAAGGTCATAGGTATTGGTGCTGGTAGAGGGTAATGTAGAGCGGTGTGGAGGTTGTGATGATGGGGGGCTCTCTGGTTGGTTGAAGTCTTTTAATAATTTTTCCAAGTAGGTTTTTTAGAGGTGAGGATCATCAAGTTTTTTGATGGCCTCAAGAATGAATTCTTGATCTAGGGTCAAGACATTGATTTGCTTGGAATTTGTAGAGGTATCTGAAGTAGCACTAGTTATTGCTATTTCATCTATTTGGAATTCTTCTTCAGAAGTGTTAGAAGGAGAGTGATCAGTGTCTGTAGCTTCAATGTATAGGTTTTGTATTTGGTTGATGGTTTCTTCATCGATGTGGAGTTCATGAAGTTTGGTATTGACTTTGCAGAAACGGGATATATGGCCTTTCTGGTTACATTTATAACAGATAATGGTTTTAGGGTCAAATTTGGTATTGGGTTTTGACTGGAAAGGTTTTTTAGGCCTGGTAGATTTGTAGGGCTTTTTGTAGTAAGGTTGTTCTAGTTTGGAATAAAACTATCATTAGTGTGTATGGGCTGGTCGTTTAAAAGGAGGTTTGTGGCTTGGGTATGTTTTGTTTTGTGAACAGTTTCTGCTGCAAGAGGGTTTTTTGGTGGAAAGGTCGAATTGGTTACAAAAACTACCAAGTTCTTGTCTGGTGCGTTTCATTTCCCATTTTAGATGCTTCTGGAGTTTAAAATCCTGACAGATCTTAAGACCTTCTTTTTGGGTAAAGCTAACAAGTTCACCATATGTGAGCTGGTCATAAGGTATGGTTTTTGTTGTAAAGGTATATTTGATCTTGTTCCTGACCTTTTCTCCTAGGAGAATGGGTAGGCCAGCAAGGAATTTTTCTTTCCAAAAGGGTTGGTTTGAATCTTCCCTAAGCATGACTCGGGTAAGGAAGGTGTTTTTGTACCATTGAAAGTCACGGAGCTTCTTGCACCTAAGATTTTAAAGGAGTTCAGCATTTTTGTCTTTTAAATGGGAAGGGTCTCC
>NW_011501439.1:13384-28424 GCF_000495115.2 Populus euphratica | reverse complement strand
TGGAGTTCCTGTTTGGGTTTTGTAGGCATTTGCTGCCATAGTCATTTGTTGGAGGGTGTTAAGGATGTTGTATTCGGACATTCCATCTATATTCCACTCATAGAGGGAAGAAGCATTATACTTGTGTTGAGTAAGGATAGTTGGTTCAGTGGGGATGGAGATGTCGGGGGCAATGGATGTTTTGGGAGTTTGCCAATTAAGTTTATTTATGGTAATGGGTTTTTCAGGAGAAGTTTCATCATCAGAAGATTCCTCATGGCTTTTCTGTAAAGTACTGACTTGGTTTGTGGAGGTTGAAGGGTTGGTTGTTTGTGGTGTGTCTGGGACGGTTAAGGATGAACCGTCAAGGTGTTGTAAGTGTGTTTTGATGGCTTTAAGAAAATCTGTTTGGTTTTCTTGGATTTGTGTTTGGCTTGTTTTTTGTGATTTGGTAAGGTTTGAAGACTGGGTTTTTGAGTTTTAGGTCAGGTGAGGTTTTAGCATCGGTGGAACTTATAGTGGTCTTTTGTATTTGTTTTTCCAGTCTTATAAGCTGTTTTCCTAAAGTATTAAGGTTAGTGTTTGTAAAGTTGTTTTGGTTAATGATGTGTTTTGTATTGGAAAGGGTGTCATCAGTGGATAATTTGTAAGGGGCTGCTTCTACAGTTTGGTTATTTTGGGTTATTTGGATATTTCTTAAAGGTGGATGTTCAGACTCAACTGTAGGTCTGCTAGTGAGATTCCATACAGGTGTTTTTGATCTAGATGTGATTGGTCATGCATGTTTAATGGATGCAAAAGGATATGCTATGTGATTTTCAGATGCATAACACAATTGAAACCAATCAAAGAATAGAATCTATACTTGGTGTATCTTAATGAAATTGTAAAATTGATTTTTATAATAATAAAAATACAGTTTTTTTAAAAAAATTTTAACTGCTACCCTTTCCCTCCAACCAAAACAAGACATTGTTCTCAATATTCTAAGGTAGAAAGATAGAGTATAGAAGACATCACCTGAAATAACAAACACTGACAATTCTAAAACACACTTAAACAAATATAAGAAAAAAACAAAACAAAATAATGTGTTATTAATAAAACAAAAGGATATGAATTTTTACAAACTAAAACTCAAATCTTAATTTTGATTGTGACTCACATCTTCCCTTGGTTTTATGTCCAAGAATGGTTCAACGCCCTTTATTAGTCGGGGATATGCTTCCTATCCAGTTTTCTTAAAAACTAGCAAACAGGGTCATTTATAGTCAGATTCCCAAGACTAAGTCGATCATGTTTTTTATGAAGGGGTCATAAGTCATTAAATACACAATGCAAATCTCCATCAAGATACATCTCAAAAGTTAATAGAAAATTATTTAATGATTCCTTATGTATTGAAATAAATCTTGACTTTTAATAATTTTCACAAGCTTTGCATAACACATGTGTGTCTTTGAACATGGTGGGCCAGTAAAATCCACATTGTAAAATTTTTTCAATCGTCTTTTTTGATGAGAAATGACTTCCACATGCCTTAGAATGACAAAATTTAATGACACTACTTACCTCATTGTCAGGAATGTATTTTTAAAATATTTTATCAGAACAATTTTGAATAAGTAAGGTTCATCCCAATAAAAATTCTTTATTTCATTCAAAAATGTACTTTTATCTTCGACACTCCAATGAGTAAGCAAATCTTCTAAAGAAAGAAAATAGACAAGATTAGCAAATCAAGGCATTGATCTAAGAGAAAATAAGGATTCGTTAGAAAACTAATCATTAATTGGTGTGATGTCAAATGTCGAATCTATTGTCAATTTTGACAAATGATATGCAACAATATTTTTGGTGTTTTCTTCATCCGTGATTTCTTTCTAAGAATAAATCATTTGCAAATCTTCAAATTCATTAACGCTATTTTACTCATAATAGATTCAAATTGATCATAAACTGATTCATTAATAAGATCTACTTCTTGTTAATTATTATCATCTCTAGGTTGTTTATAAATATTGAAAATAGTCATCTTCAATGTCATGTTTCTAAAAGATAGTTTCATTAGTCAATTCCTACAATTAATCAATACATTAGAAGTTGCGACAAACAAATATTCTAAAATAACAGGAAATGAATTACGTGCTTTAATAGGTTGTGTCCAAGATAATAAAATTCATAGGATAAATGAATTTATCGACTTGTATTAACACATCTTCAACTATTTCTCTAGGCACTTTTACATATCTATGAGTAAGTAAGAGAGTTACAGAAGTTGGTTTTAAGTCACCTAGATTGAGACTTTAAAAAACTAAACATGGAAGTAAATTCACACTAGCTTAAATATTAAGTAAAGCTCTTTTAATTTTATGTTTTCCAACAAAGCAAGAAATTATAGGACAACTAGGGTCTTTATATTTCCAAGCATTATTGTTTTGAAGAATGGTACTTATTTGTTCGGCTAAAAATACTTTCTTTTTCACATTCAGTTTTCTCTTCACAGTGCATAAATCTTTCAAAAATATAGTATATGAAGGTACCTGTTTAATAGCATCCAACAAAAGTATATTGATCCTTACCTATTTGAAAGTTTCAAAGATTTCAAAGTTGTGATTGACTTTTCTTTGGTCTTGACACGAGAAAATGAAAGTGCTGGGGGAAAATCAGTCTTTTCTTTACAATGTTCAGATTCAACCCCATCTTTACTCTTAGAGATTAACTCATCATCTTTCTTATAAGATTCAAGAGCGAGTTTTTCAATAACTTTACCACTATGAAGAGCGATGACTGATTTGACTTGATTTATGTGTTGGCCTCCTGAACTGCATTTGCATTATATTGCACCTTTGGATTTTGCTTTGTTTGAGATAGAAAATTACCTTTCTTTTAAAAACTGAGAATAGATGTTAATTTTGCAAGAGTATCTTTAAAATTTATTATGCTTTGAGCAAGTTGAGTATTGATTGTCTCTTGCTTTTCAACGAACACATGCAATGTTTCCTTAAGATTTCTTTTAGGTGAGGGAGCATAAGGAGGTGCATATCCATGAGAATTTTGAAAAATATAGTCTGCTTCAAATGGTGGCTATGAAGTTTATGCATTATTGTTATCACTCTTCCAACTGAAATTTGGGTTATTTCTCTAACCAAGGTTGTATGTTTATGAGTATGGGTTATGATTAGGCCTTTGAAAATTATTTAAAGCAAGGCAAAGTTAGATAGTCATTGGTTGAGTATACATTAGTTTTACAGACACACAATGTTTTGAACAGATTTTAAGTGACCACTCTTTTTCAATTCTAGTGCCTCAACTTTTCTAACTAAAAATGCAAACTTGGCTTGGAGATCATGTCTTCCCTAAGGTTGGACATACCTCTACTAGATGTATAAGTTTGAATTTTACCCGGTATCTCATAAGTACCTGCGATGTCCTAATTTTGAGCATTTTTAGCTAACAAGTCTAAGTACTTCCTTGCTTCATCAGAATCTTTATTTTTAAAAGTTTCATTGCACATCAATTCTACCATTTGCTTATCTTTATGTGTTAACCCTTCATAAAGATATTAAACCAATCTTCATGTTTTAAAACCACGATGAGAGCAAGTATTAGACAAGTCTCGATATATATCCCAACATTGATAAAATGTTTCTTCTAGTTTTTGAGTGAAAGTGATGATTTTTTCTTTGAAAGAGCTTGTGCTATGAGAAGGGAAAACTTCTTTAAAAACTATTGTTACATTTCATCTCAAGTACAAAAGGATCATGGTCTCAAATTTTGTAGCCATATTTTAACTTTGTCATTTAATGAAAAAGGAAAAAACTTTAATATGATTACGTTTATACTACAATTTTAAGTCAATATAGGTGTTACAGACCTCCTCAAATTTCCTTAAATGTAAGTATGAATTTTCTAAATCTAAGTCATGAAAAAAAGGTAAAAGTTGAATAATGTTTGGCTTAAAATAAAAATGAAATGCATTAGAAGAGAAAACTATGCATGAGGGCGCACTTTTTCTTGTTGGATTCATGTGGTCTCTAAGTGTTCTAACATAGTTATTCTCATTATGAAACGACTGGTTATCTTCTTCGACCATATTTTCTAAAAATGATAACGATACCCTACAAAGCCTACCACTTAATATACATGGTCAAACTCGTATACACGTGTAGGAAGAGAATAAAAGGAAGAAGAAAAGAAAAGAAAAGGAAACAAAAAAAAAAGTTAGATACAAGAAAATAAAATAAATATTATAATTTATTCAAGAATTTATCTCCCCAGCAACAACGTCTCAAAATTTGCAAGATGAAAAGATTGATGTCTTCTCTCAAGTGTATAAGTGTCTAAGTAATAAAAAAACCCTGCAAGACCGGAGTCAAACTATAAGGAGGTTAACTATATAAATTATAAACAACAACAACAACAATAATAATAAGTTAAAGATGACTATCAGATTGTAAGATTAATGTGAGGATTAAACAATGATAAAAACAAATGTTAAAGTTAAAGGATCTACTAATGGTATTTCAAACAAGTATAATATAAACTCTTTTTATTACTCAATTGAAAACCACATACAAAAAGGTTCCAATCAAATTATATATTATTAACATAATTACATTAGTTATCTTATTCAACTAATGTTACTACTTGTAAATGTTGTTAGATATTCATGATTATAACTTATGTTAATAACAAATTAAATTTCTTTCATAACACACGTGTCGGTTATACCATATGGTTGGGTTATGAAAGTGCCAAGTATTTGTTGTATCAAATGTCATACAACACAAATCTAGATTAACCATTTAACAACCAAAGTATTAAAAGTGAACAAGATAATAAATACAAAACATGTTAGGATCAAACATTAAGGTCCATATTGAGTTTACACTATACCTATTCTTACACCATTAATGTAATCTTTTCACCTTGACATAATAAACTTAACTAAAAATAATAAAAGAGAGAAATGTGAATAAAAAAATATAAAAAAATAAATAAGATAAAAGTTAAGTATAGGAAAGGAAATGAAAAGTATAAACAAGAGATTAATGAAAGTAAAACTTAAACTTTACAAAAATATAAAGAAAAAAAGAGTAAGAACATGATCTTGATTTGAAAACCAAAATGCCTAAATGCATGGCAAATACCTCCTTTTATAGGCTAAAATTGAAAACCATTGATTTGTTGACTAATTGTTGAGTGGGTGACCAAATCTTAACTTAGTGACAATCTTTATCTTCTTGTTTGAATAAAACGTCATTTCTAACATTAGAATTTGAACACACTTAATTCATGAAAGTTCTAAGAAATTATCTCAACTTTCCAACTACAAAAAAGTTAAGCTCATTTGGACTTCTAGAACTCAAGATATGGGGCCGAATACTGAACAATGTCTGGCTTGCAAGATAGATTCGGACTTCTCTTTTAATACTAAGATTTAGATTTTCAAATGGCAGAATTGAGTTTTGGATAATCATGAATATTTTATGCCTATATTTTAGCTTTCCATCCATATAAAGCAAATCCAAATCCAAGTTCTACAGCTCCAGATATAACCTAATGACTGAACAGTGTTGCAATTTGGACTGCACTAACATCTATTTTCTAAGCTTAACCCTCTATTTGTCTTTTCAATTTCAGTAGTTAAACTTATCAATCAATTATTTCATTTATGTGATAAATTTACATTTAAGATGAACATTTACTATAAATTAAAGGTATCTTATAATATTAGACATGATATTATAAAATATGTTTTAAGAAGTTATTGATACTTTAAGTACAAAATACTGATATAAAAACTTAATAAAAATATATTTTTAAATACTGATCATGTTAGTATGACCAGACTTGATTGTGAGTCCATGAGCTTCCTTGCAAGAACATTTCTGGTTGAAATATGAGATCCTCTTGTATTTAAATCAGTAAATGTGAAAAGAGTATTTAAATCAGTAAATGTGAAAAGAGTACTGGTTGAAATACGAGATCCTCTTATATTTAAATCAGTAAATGTGAAAAGAGTAATGTGTATGAAAAGAAATATACAAAAAATAAATGGCATGACCTGAACTCGTATTACTAGAAATTGTCTAGTGTATTTATATATCCAAGGCTTGAAATTTCTACATGAAAAAGCTGAACATGTCATTGATAAAAAACTAGTGCTGTCGCTGACTTTATTGTGTTATACATGATTGGTGTGCAATTCATGCTATTTATGCAAATATTGTGATGATTAGTGTCATTATCACAACACAATAATGCATGCTTTACATTGAAAATCCATGCATGCGTAGGAAAAAAATTATGCTTAAAAATCATGTGACAACCCAAAAAGCATAAAATAACATGCCGAACAAGATTACACAAACCGGGTCCGTGCTGAATTTTGAGCTGGAATTACTGCCAAAACAGCTGGAAAAATACATATTTTTATAGGAAAAATGTGTATTATCAATGATCACACTAAAACCTAAATTTTTGCCACCTATTTGTTAATGGACTGCTGTTCGGCTATCATATGTACTTAGAAAATATTTTCTCAAAAACAGGCATAATCAAAATTTGACAGCATATATTAGGCACCTTAGGTCAACTTATAAATGTGAATGCAATCTTCATGAAATATTCAAGCTAACAAACATCATGGGAAAGCAGATTATTTTGACAATGGTTAGATGCAATAATTTTCATTTATAGTTGCCAACTACAGATAAGAGCAAAAGAAAACAAAAAATTAAATGTCAAAATTGAAGCATAGTCAATAATCATGTTCCTACATGTACATTGGAAACAACTAAACTGTCGTATTCAAAGAATGCCCTCTTCCAAAGTAATTTCAGCTGCTAGTTCACCAATACTTGTACCAGCAATATATCCACCAGACCATGCATTCTACAAAAAGAACAGTTGATTAATCAAATATTGTTCCATCCAGAAGGAACTAAATAGAGGACACTTGCATCTGATCATGGGAATCCATCCCTATAAATACAGTAGTTCCAACATTCTGGTAAAAATCAAAGAGACTAAGACAAGATTATAGAGATCTTAATTATCTGCTTATCAATTTTCAATGAAAAAGAAATTGACTTGGCCCAAAATTTCACTATAAAAGCGATTTTTTTGCAGGAAAACATTCCATAGTGATTTTTTGCAGGAAAACATTCCACAGTGACTGAAGGCTTGCATCGACTTTACATAGATCTCCAATGGCAAAACAAAGTTCCTAATTTTCTAAAATTTCACATAATTAATTTATCAATAAAATATAACATGGACAACAAATCCAATCTCAAAAAGAAAAAAGAAAAAATAGGTGCCAAAGGGTGCCTTTATACCTGGAAGTTAAAACCACCAGTTACCCCATCAACATTCAGCACCTACAAAAAAATTAAAAATTTAACACCATGAATGGTGATCAGAACTCAAACACTATCCAACATGATCTCACACAGCATTATTAACTTAAATTCTTGATAGATAAACTTGAGTACAGAAGTTGGAACTATCGCAATCACACTGAAGGTTATTTTCTACCTTGTTCACAAAAAAGAAACAGGAACCTGAAATGTCTTGAGTGTAGGGGCGATTACCTCTCCTGCAAAGAAAAGACGTGCACATTTCTTGCTTTCCATTGTGTTCAAAGAGATCTTCATGAAGTAAAAGGAAATCAACTTGTGGTTCTGGTAACACTAAAAAATAGAGAGAGAGAGAGAGAACCTCAGATAAAGGAACACCTCCAGCAGTGACAAATTCATCCTTATACTGGCCCTACATTAAGAATAAAAGCATAGCTACTCAAGAAAGTGACAGAATTGAAAGAAGGGAGCTCAAATAGTTCCTAAGAGTAAAAATTCTACCTTTCCTGTTATTTCAAATGCACAATGCTTTAAAAGATGAGCAATAGAAACAATGGAATTGTTTGATATGGAGGCCCACAGTGCATCTCCAATCAGACCCTGCATATTAATAACAAAGAATGGCATGTGCAATTAATATTGTGCTGGAGCATCAACAGATGATAATTCACTTCGAAACATGCAAGCAACCTCTCGATCCACAATATATTTCCAAAATCTCTTTGTAAGGCTGAACCCCAATGGCCATGAATTAAGTGCCTTTTGTTTCTGCAAACAAATAAATAATATGATAGAAGTAAACCAAGATTATCATAACACAACCTTAATGCAAAGCAATAAATATCCCACTACTTGCAAAGCACGAAAATAACTGTAATCTTGTAGATAATGAGGAACTGGGAATGGCACATCTGATATGCAGACTGGAAAAGCAGATTTAATCTGGCTTTTATCCAAGACTCAATAGAGATATTACAAATCAATTCTGCTTTCCAGTAGCTGACAACCAGACCTGGAACACACCATAATCCATTAGGCTTTTCAATAGCAGTTTAAATTAATGCCATAGCATGTTTTCTCTTCTCTGGTGGTTTGGTTATGCATAAAGAAAAATCATAATTTAAGAGAAATATCAGCTCTTTTCATAGCATCATTAACCAGCATTTGTCAGAGGTCGATCACCAAGAACAGTTCTATGTACTCATGTTACCCTCATTTAAATGAACAAGAAATTTATAACACTGATCTACCAGGCTCTGGTAAACCAGAGAGAAATTTGGCTTTGAATTACCCCACTATATTAGCAAAGAGGGTGAAGGACCGCTTCCAAATTCATGAATAACTCAAGACTTTATGGAGCATGCAAAAAGCTTGAGTAGTGAAAACTTAGATCAAAGATTACTGCATATTTATGCTTGTGTCGATTAAGGATTGACTTCATGTCTTCTATATGCAAATCAGGAACAAAATCCACTATAAGTGTGCCTGCACCCAAATGCTATCAAGATTATTGAAGAAAAAAGGAATGGAGAGAGAGAGAGAGAGAGAGAGAGAGTAAAACTTTATATTACCTTTGTAACCTGAACTGAACAGATCACGTGCCCCCCAAGCAGAAAGCCGAAGAATCACAGGCCCACTGAGCCCCCAGTGTGTAACTAACATGGGCCCAACCTGAAATTTGATATTTATTAGTACTTCCTACACTCAAGTACATTTACATCATATCAGCAAGAAAAACATGCCTGTGTAAAGTGTGGCGTGTTCCTCAGAATGTTTTCTAATTTCAGCTTCACTTCAACCTTCGGAAATGAAACCTGAACATTACAAATGGAGAAAATTAACACTTCAGTATTGATATAACACACTGTAACTTGTGATGAAGAGCAACTTGTTTCATGGTAATCTAGGATGTCTGGACAGACATGGAGTTATTTGAGTCCTATCAAAATAATGCATATATCATCCATTAAAAAAAAGAAATCCATATATATGCTGAAAAATATTAAGTCATCACCTGAATGACTAGGAAGCAGGGTATTCAATGCAGAACCTTAGAAAGAACCAATTTCAGAAATGCATAATTTCACACTAAATGTCATGATGAATGGAAATTTATTTCACGAACCTGCTGCCTAAGAAAAAACATCAACTACCATAATGAAAGAGATTGAGCACCACTAGAAATTTTAGTAAGTGTTTTTTATTAACAGCAAACTGAGGGTTCTCGTAAGCAACTTCTAGTACAATAAGCAGAGGCCATTCTAACAGTCAGTCCAAGTAATCACGGTTTAAGAAAATGCATAGTCCATGCAACTAATAATTACACATAGAACTCATTTTGTTGATTACAACTAAAATAGTTATATTTGTAAAATCTCAAGAAATTGGGGAAAAATAGGCAGACAATTGTTAGGGACTCAGGATTAAGAACCACTGTCTTTCGACTCAATATAGATCTGATAGTACATTTGCAAAAGGCTACAAAAGTAGCATATTATGTGTGAATCAATTAAACAGAAACATTACCCCTGATAATTCTGCTAGTCCTGAATCTGCAATCTTAAAAGTGAATAAGCTCGGTACTGGATCTACAATTGAATGACCAAGCTGAGCTGCAAGACTATGACCCTGTAATAAGAAAACAAAATATCACAAGAAATTTAAGTACCCACATGGTGATGCAAGTGAAACATCCATCTATCAGTACCTGCTGGCTACTCCCACTGGCAATCAATAGATAATCAGCTTTGACATTTTCAACGAAACTGACTGTGCGTTTCTCAAGCTTCAAAAGAAACTTTCCACCATCTTCAACAGATGCACTTGATACAACTTTTCTAGTCTGCAATGAAACTGGGAGAAGAAGTCATAGTTCAGAAAGTATAGCTTTCAAGCATTCCATAATATTGAGGTCATAGTAAGCTATCTAAAGTCATATTACAAGAGGAATAAATGATAAATCTGTAGCAGAAATAATAAGAAAGTTGCGCATCATCTAAAACATTTCTTTGAGATTCATAATATCAATATCCCTCACAACATTATACACTATTGGGAAGGAAAATTGTCAAACAAACACCATCATTTTAAGCTAAGATTAATATAAAAAAAATCCACACATCCTCAGTAAAGAAAACAAACCTCCTCTATGTTTGGCTTCAGATAGAAGACAATCAATTACTGAAGACGAGCTGTTGCTGGTAGGAAACACTCTTCCATCCTCCTCAATCTATGGGTATAAAAGAATAAATAGCATGTGCAAGATGACAGACGAAGTGTAATACATGCAGTTTCAGAGACAACCTTTAAAGCCACCCCATGATCAGTAAACCAGGACATTGTATCTGCTGGGCCATGCATGTCAAAGAAAGCACCTTTGAATTCTCTGTGACCCCTGGGATATTGTTCCGCTAAAATCTGCAACCAACCCAACACAATGTGAATTCAACAAATTATGTATTTGCAAGAGGATCCAGTTTCTAGATGTCATTAGACCTGACAAAAATAACACCACTGCAAAGTCCATTTTAACACTTCATTGAAGCCAAGCTTTTCCTTAGCTATTGCTCAGTGTAGTGTAGAAGGTTAAAACATTAAATGCTCCTACAAATTTTGTGGTCATTAAAGCATGTCACTGTCATCTCATGTGCTTGAATTCATCAAACACAACTATACCGAAAATAAGGTAGAGGACTATCCTGTTGGCCCTGATCTCCTTGAATTCTTCATCTTTGTTGTCATGGGATAATTTTTTTTTTTTTCCAACAGCTCTATTCCAGATAATTAGAGAGCAACAAGCAGAGCCATGGCTAAATTTGTCACAGATTTAAGGAGATGGCAGCAGCAGATTGTTGTTTTGTTTGTTTTTCCTATTAGAATGTGGGGTAGATGAAAAACACTTTACAAGATTAATGGTTATCCATGCACTGAAGACCTCCAATATCTAATAAAAAAACTGCACTTCACTATGATTGCTTGATTAAACTATCCATTTTAGTTTCTGTTTCCATTTGCTTCCCTAGCCACTACTATCAGGCTGGGGTTAATCTTCATCAGAGAGATTGACACCTATCACGAATTTTCTGTGAACTTATTATAAGATATGATATTACAGATATCTATAGTCAGCATCCTGCAATTGCAGTTAGGACAAACTATCCAGTACCCTTGCTTGCTGTCTTTGTTATGATGGTCATCGAAGCTGGAATGTGGATCACTTTGACAGAATGTCCAATCAACATTCAGTTACACGCAACTGAATGACTGTCATTCTTGTCTGTGACACTGCCACAATGAAGGTTAGAGATGCCACCTGAAGAACTAAATTTTTTTTATTTGACATATATAACAAGGAGCTTTCCTCAGACAACAGTTTTTCATCTGCAACTAAGAAAAGGTGGCTAATGCTAGGGGGCACGTCCATGTTTATGAATTTAAATTTGTGGAATTTGATTCTGATGTATGCACTTGATTAATTGCTAACCAAAAACATGGAATAGTTGTTTTCTACTAGCTTCGCTTTAAAAGGCCCTTTCCTGATGGCACTTACTTTGTGTTAACAAGGGGAAAAAAAACTACACTTAATACCAGATGAAAAATAATCTGAGCAAATATGAAGTGAGCAACTGTAAAGAAGCTAATTTAAGTGCAGCAATTTCTCTACTAAGCTATTGCATTGCAAAGAAATCCTGTGCACTAACACTGCAATAAGCATTGAAAATCATTCTCTTAGTTATCCCCTTTCTAAGTATTACCAAAATTTTGAAAAATAAAGATACTATAAAGCTCTATGTTTTACTTAAATTTCTTGTTATGCCTGACCACCCACACTGATATTTCATTTTGCACACTCCAAGAAATAACATACTAACCAGTCGTTAGAAAAAATCCTGGAGAAAAAAGCAGCAATGTTCAGATGCTCTACCATGAGAAAATCTCATTAAGACTAGTAGAATGTGCCATAAACTAGTAAGAAAGGAATAACATGAAAACAAAAATAGAAGTAAGCTATATTCCCATTAAAGGGAAATTCAAGAGTCATCAACAAAGCATAGAACAGCAACATGAAAATTCAAAACAAACATAATCTTAATATAACATTTTTTTCAATGGAAGCATTTGCTGTTTTACACTTACCTTAATGTCAGAACAATGCCCATTTGTCACGTTGCATCTGCCTCCCCCTGATATTTTCACCTGTAAATGTAAACACCCACAATCAATATGCCAAAAATCACTCATGAAAGTGCAAACTGAATTCTGTAGTATGTATAAGCAGGATCCCAGAGAGGAAAGAAAAAGAAAAGCATAACCTTAGATAAAGGATTTCCTTTCTCTACAACAAGGACATCAAGATTAGGAGCCAGAGTCTTGGCTCTAATAGCTCCATACACTCCAGCTGCTCCACCTCCAACAACTACCAATAGCTCTTCTTTACTTGACTGCGTGCCCATAAAATACAGGCCAAGATAATAGTGTAGTGATTAGTCAAGTAGTAGAGTAGAAACAACATGGATGATGGGACCAACTACAAATCTGTACCTTTTGGGCTGTAGGAATGGCAGTTGCAGTAAATTTGCATTTGTTGGGATTGAAAAGGAGATGGTAATAACCACTACTGGAGTTAATACTAGCAGTTCTTGAAGATATTCCAAATTGGAGAAAGAAGCGCGCCAAATGGAAGCTCATCTCATGGATCCTCCTCCGCACTCGAATCTCCTCTGTAGTTTAGAGAACTTTTTCCTTCAAAATGACGCCGTTGAGTGCCTTTGGATACTGTTTCAAGGGATTGCTGTGGGGCACAGGATTTTTTTTTTGTTTTATTTTATTTTTTTGTTTTGTTTTATTGTGTTAATATTAGAAATAAATTTTAAAAACAAAAAAAATTATTTTAAAATAAAAAATAATAATTTTGTAATTTTGACATTTAAAAAGCAATCGAGTCTTTAATATAGTTGTGGATTTAAATTTCGAATTAAAGTGGCAGTGCATTCCTATGGTCCGCAGCTTGAAATAAAATCAATCTCGAACGAAATACCGACATACAAAATGCCATTATAAATGACTATCATGTTTAATGCAAATGCTTTTCTTCTTCTGGTTTTATTTAGTGTCCAAGGTCAAACAAAATATCATAAACATAAAAATCCTTGATAATGACATTTCTTATGTTGGGGTTTTCCTTTTTTCTCACCTTGTGAATTAAATAAAAATAAAACTTATTGTAACTAAATTAAAAATATCAATGTATTTAATTAAAAAATACCCATTAAGATTTTTTAAATGGAAAAACGTTTTCAATTACCTAAATGATTAACTTCATCTAGTTTTGTGGCCATATTTATGTCTTTTAAAATATTGACACATGTTGAGAAAATCATTGTAATTAAGTGTCCGTTTGTATAGTTTTATGTTAGTTTTCGAGGTTAATAAAAAAAATTAAATTTAAAAAGAAATCTTAGTTGTGATTTAAAAAATAAATTTTTTTAAAAAATATTTGATTAAAATTATTGTGAGATAAATTTTACATGTAAAATAAATAAAAAACATATTTTAATTATAAAAATAAATTATTTTAACTTTTACAAAATTAAAATTTACGATAAAACAATTAAAATTATTTAATTAACAAAATGACTTTTTATCCTAGCACTTCATAAGCATAGCCGATGAAATTAAGATACTATTTTCATAACAACAATTATACATGACATGACAATACTTGACAACTACTATTCCAAATCTAACTCCATCAAAGGATTAAATACTAAAGTAGACATGTATAACAGCATCTCATCACCTAAAAGAATTAGCCTTTAAAGAACCGGTCAAAATTATAAATCCTTGAATAAATCTATAAAAATAATAAAAGAAAATTTTATGTAAAATATAAAAAGTAATAATTAAATAACGATGATAATAATGATGATAACATTAAAAATTTAAAATAAAATGTAATGTACAAGTGTTAAAAAAACAAAATATAAAAAATACTTGGAAAATAAATAGAAAAACACAAAAATATAAATAAAATTTTAATGAAAGTGGATTTCACAAAACTAAAAATACTATATAACTTAATGAAACTCAAAATAGCTTGAGTAAAATTAGATATAGATAGATGTCAAGATTTAAGAATTTTTATTTGAAAAACATAAAAAATTACCATTAAGATACATAGAAAGAATATTGGTTATTGGATTAGACTTGATCTGCTTATAAGAGATAGGCCTATTCCAAGTATTTAGAGGAGTTACTAAAGAAAATAACCATGAAAGATAAGTTTAGTGCAAGTATCTAGAGGAGTTACTAAGGAAACTAATTATGTCTTTTACTTATATATATAAAGAGACATAAGCCATGTGAAAAGAGTTATTTTTTATTTATTAAAAGAATATAGTTCTCTCTTTTCTCATCTGGACTTTTGCTTGTAAAAAGCTTCTTTATCAGCACTGATTGATGAATTTAAGAACTGAAATTAAAAGGACAAGGCCAAATTTAGAAAAGAGATGTCGGTGCAATCCAAACCGAAACATTGTTCGGTAATTGAGTCATATCTGGAACTGTAGATCTCAGATTTATGTCTAGCTTATATGGATGGAAAGGTAAGATATAGGCTTGCAACTTTCCTTATGGAACTCAAGACTTAAAAATGTCATTTTCAAGTCCAACTAGTAGCAATAACAAAGAAGTAT
>NW_011501439.1:8721-9014 GCF_000495115.2 Populus euphratica | reverse complement strand
TTCCATTAATCTATCCAGATAAACAAACTCTCATTAAATTTATCTATCTGCTCAATACCTCTTAACAAGATATTAATAAACCTTTCTTTTGTCCATAGTTCAACAGGTTGTGTGTCCTCAATGCAATAAAACTTAATGAATTACAAAGGTCCTAAAATAACAAGAAATGAATTACATACTTTAACAGGTTGTGTGTCTAAGACAATAAAATCCACATGATAAATGAATTTATCGACTTGTACTAACACATCTTCAATTATTCCTCTAGGCACTTTTATAGATCTATCGGTAAG
>NW_011501439.1:5450-7722 GCF_000495115.2 Populus euphratica | reverse complement strand
ATTGTTGTTGTTTATAATTATTGTTTATAATTTGTATAATTAACCTCCTTGTGGTTCGACCCTAGTCTTGCCAGGTTATTTATTACTTCGACACTCCTGCACTTAGGAGAAGACATCAATATTTTAATCGTGTCAATCACACAACTACATTTATCGTCTAGCTAAACTCTTCTCACTTGTCCTTAGTTATCATTTGAGAGGTTTTGATCCAACAAGAATTGGGCTACATTTCATTCTTCTTTAGCTTTGGACACCCTACTGGAAATATAGCTAAAGTAGTGCTTATGAAAGCTCTTCAAGAGATGGAGTTTGGAGGTGAGCTGATATATTAGATTACCTTGGATTGTTGTTTACTATATTAAGCTGACTGTGGGAAGGAAGTTTTTTTTATTAGCCCAAAGGTTTAGGAATTTGAAAGGGGAACAAGGCCGGTGTTATAGGGTGACCAATTTGAGAATCATAGCATTGTGATTTGATAAGTTCCTTGGCATGAATTAAGAATGGATAGTTGACCATTTTTTTATTAAAAGAGGAATTCCTAAAAATCCAATCAAGCTTTTTATGGATGGAATTAGCCCCTTGTTAGCCATTATATCAAGTGTATCTCATGCCTAAGTATGGGACTTACATGAACTTAGATTGTTGGATATAGTTGTTAAAGTCATTGTTGTGATAATTCCATATAGTGCTCCCTCCTGCCCTATCACCTGGTCTCATGATAGCATTGAAATCCCCTATCAGAAGCCAAGGATAGGTAAAATTAAGAGGGCTTTATAGGATGACATGGTTCTACATAAATTCTCTTTTAGTTAGGGTGTTGTATCAGTATATGAAGGTTATTCTGAGGGGATTGTTGTTATAAGGATAAATTATCTCACACGTAAGCCATTAGTAAGAGGTGTGTATGCATACTAGGTGGAGTTTTTAAAGGGTTCTAGCCAACTAAAATATGATAGTGGTTGGAAGAGCTTACATTGGATATGAATTTCCAATTGGGGAGGCCAATGCCTAATTCTATTACATCCATGTTGTTGGCTACTACCTTGCTTTCCAATAAACCTATGATGTCTAGTATGTTTTTGTTGGTCTAATCTTGAACCATTTTCTCTTTTTGAGACCATTGAGGCTCTTAATGTTCCAACTTCCTATATTGATCATTTATTGGTGGGGGGGGGGGAGGGTGGCTGTCAGTCTTTAGAGGTGTTGATGCCCTTAACCTCTTTCCATTTCCTTCCTTCTTTTTTCTTTGTGACAAGAGTAAAAAGGGGAGGGAATCTTCTTGGTGTTCATTGAGGTGGTTTTTTTACTGTAGAGGATGGTTTGTTTTGGGTTCTAATTGGGTCCATTCTACTACTCATTATACATTCCTTAATACCAACAATAAGGAGTTTAATTTGTTCAATGGCTAAAATATTGTTACTTAATTTATTATCTAATCCAAACTCCCCAACCTTTAGTTGGTTAGCAATATGCTCTTTTGATTAGGCCTTAGGAGGCAAGGAATTAGTGACTAGAGGGATGGTGTTTGGGAAAGAGAGGTGGTTTTAATTGGTTTATAAAAAGGCTGAGGGAGGAGCTTTGTATTTGAAACTATGATGGGAGGTAAAAGAGGTTTTGCTAGAATAGTTTGGGCTATAAGAGGGGAGGTCGGGTGATGGTTTTATGGTTAAAAGAGGTCCTGGTGTAAGTTTGGTTTTGTTTTGGTTTTGTCTTTGTTTAGGGGGTGGGATCAAGGTTGAAAGGGCAATAATGATAAAAAATCTTACGTTGGTCACATCTTGAGGGTTTCCATTCGTAGTCGATCTTTGTTAGGATATGTTCACTGGATAGGGGACTTACTATCTCAAGCTTGTGGACATTAGAGAGGGTTGCAAAGATCTCAACACAAACTCTTGCATATTCTAGTCTTGTACAATTATAAGTTTATTCATCATAGGACAGAGGTTTCCTTACCATGTTCATCCATGACAGGAAATGTAACTCATGAAGTTAAATCCATGTTGGCAAGGTGGATATCTTTTTTTTTTTTGTCAAACAAAAATCTGGAGTGTCATTGTTGTAGTATAATGCTTTGCCCTTTAAACATCCATGGATCCTTCATTTTCATGTCCTACATATCAGCTTCTAGTTTGACCTGAAAAATCATAAAAGCATTAGTTGTTGTCATGATGTTTTCTAGACCATTTTGCTTCTAAGCTCTGAATGCTTGACACGACTAAAAGATTGATGTCTTCTCCCAAGTGCAGGAGTGTCAAAGTAATAAATAACCCGG
>NW_011501439.1:5065-5203 GCF_000495115.2 Populus euphratica | reverse complement strand
AATGTCAAGGTTAGAGGATCCACTAATGGTATGTCAAATAAGTATAGCATAAACTCTTATTGTTTAATTGGAAAATACATACAAAGGAGGTTCCAATCGGATTATAGATTGTTAACATGATTACATTAGTCATCTTAT
>NW_011501439.1:0-4527 GCF_000495115.2 Populus euphratica | reverse complement strand
TCATCAATCAATCCTTTCATTTATGTGATAGGCCTACATTTAAAATGAACATTTACCACAAATTAAAGGTATCTTGTATTATTAGATATATTATTATGAAACATGCTTTAGTTAAGGAGTTATTGATACTTCAAGTGCAAAATGATGATATTTACCTTGATAAAAATGCACTTTTAAGTACTAATCAATGCTATTGTATTTACTGATTGGTAAGGCATCCTATATCCAAGGAAGAAGCCTATCATGCACCTTGTCCATTGTTCTGCCTTCTCTAGAAGCATATCTTCTAGGATATATAGTTTAGTTCCAGTTGATTAAGGATTTAGAGGCTCTAAAATGAATCTGATACTTTAACCTTTTCTGCCTAAGTGCCCTGGGTAGAGTTATGAGCTTGTTGTTTATGTTTAATAAAGGGGTTTTGTAGGGGTTTGGTTTGTTTCTAAAAGGGGGACATATGAGATTTTAGAGTGGGAGTTAGTGTTCTTTGTGTTGGTTCGATATCCATAATGGATAACAGGCTATGTTGGTTTGCTACTTTGGTTGTAGGTAGAAGTATATCGGGTATTTGAGTTGTTTATAATTGTAGGGGTATAGGGTTTTGCATGAAAAAGGAAAAAAATGCAGGGAAAGAAAACTTGCTCTTAGGAGGGTGATGGAGAGTTGACAGGTGCCCTTTATTAGGAATAAATATTTGGTCAAACAGTGGAGGGATTGTAGGGGGTACTTTAGTAGTGATTAAAAGGGTTTCTAGTGGGCAATGCCGGAGTGGTTAATCCAATAGCAAACTTCTCTCTAGGTTGCCAGCTGCTCCTTCTCTCTTTTCATGGTAAAACACCAATTAAAATGTTCTTAAGAAAAAAGAAAAAGAAAAAAGAATGATGAGGGATGAAATTGAAAAATAAAAGTCAACTAGAAAAATGATATAAAAAATAATAATTAAAAGAATAATGATCAAATCTGATGTAAAAATCAAATCAAATTAAATTTCAAGGGTTGAAATTGAAAAGAAAAAAATGGCAATTAAAAGAATAAGGATCAAATGTAATATAAAAATTAATTAAATGCTAAGGGAAGAAATTAAAAAGAAAAAAGTAGCAATTAAAAAAATAAATGTTAAATTTGATATAAAAACCAAATTAAACTTTATTTCAATGGATGAAATTAAAAAAATAATAATAAAAGAATCTAAAACAATCAAAGATTAATTAAAAAAATGAGGCTATATCTAAAATAAAAATAAAATGGGAGGATACATCTTATTTTTTACTTGGCCAGCTTGTATCTCGTGGCCATGAGAGAGGAAAAACAGGGGAAAGAAAAACCTAACTGTTGCTAAACCACTAAGAACCATAATACATGATTGTGCATCAAAAGTGTCATTAAGTCTCTTATTTTACATATGTATTTATTGTTTTTATTTGGTTGTTTTTATAATAATTGATGTGTTTTTTAGTAATGAAGTTTGTTTTAATGTTTCGATAGGTTTTTGGAGCTTAAATGAATTAATTCACAAAATTCAACGTCGGAATTCAGAACAAAGAATTGAAGAGACATTTAGTTGAAGATTGAAGCAAATCTTGGTTCAAATAAGTGCTCCAAATTTGTCCCAAAAATCAATTCTATTCCAATTCTAGAAAAGAATATCATATGATTTATTTCAAGCCCAAACTTGCCTTATGTTGTGTGCAAACTTCAACCATTAAACACTCAAGGTTTCAATGTCAATCTTAGCCCAAATAATAAGTACATTTGTATACTTATTTGATGCCCAAAATCAGCCCAAAATCAGCCCTAAATCAACCCCAAATCAACCTTCAAATCAACCCAAACACAATCCATGATCTTACATGTCCACACAACAAATAACAATTGATTTATTTTGGGCAATCCATTGATCCAAGAAGGCAAGCACATGGATGGAAAGCTGGAGGGGATATTTTAACATTATTTTGGGTCAAAAAGAAGAAGGAGACACCTCATAAATGAGGAAGAAAAACGTGCACCAAAGTAGTTGTAAAGCTGTCTTGATTTGATTTTTCAGAACACCTTTCGGTGTTTTGCCCATACCTTTTGACTCAGGTGTCTAAATGAGCTGTTCTTTAATGATCTGGAAAGGTGACAGAATTGCCTATAAATATGTCTCTAATAGACTTCTCCAAAAAAAGCTTCGAAGAGGGTCGAATTGCTGTCCAAAGTTAGAGTCAGATTTGTGTCCGAATTTTTTCTGAAATTGTATTGTGTTCTTCTTTATAGATTTCGGTTCTTTAGTTTGTAAAACTTATTTTTTCAGTTGGATTCAAGTTCTTTCATGTTTATTGAAGTGTTCTTATATATAATCATGGTTGGCTAAACTCTTTCTTGGATCCAAATCAAGGATAATGGTGATTGAGGTGAGTTCTTTAGGATATGAATGAATCTTAATGTTTATCTTCTTATTTTCTTCATGAATGATTTATTATTGTAAAGAAATTTTAGAAATCATTTAGGTAATGTTATAATCTTGAATTTTTATGCACAAACTTTAGTTTTGGTATAGAGATTGCTTGATTCAATGTCTTACTTAATATGAAAGTACTAGTTCATTCTTAAGCAATAATCAATCTTCATCTTTCTAATCTTCATTGTAATATCTTCTGATCTAATATCACCATCGTTGAGATTAGGTTGAGTTATCTTATATATGTTGAAGAAATCACCAATACATCACCATTAAAATTGATTTGGACCAAGACTTACTTTTCTTGTCATTTAAAATCTATTTACATTTTTTTTATCTTTGAAAACAAATCCATCAATTATTTTCAACCAAGTTATTGTTAATTTAATTTCTCTTGAGTTTTTTTTTGTTACTTAGCTTAATTTCCAGATCTAGCTCTCTGTGGATATGACCTCGATCTTACCGAGTTAATTGCTACATCGCACACTCGTGCACTTGCGAGTTAAAACAAGCCGATCATAAAAAGCGGTCAAGCAATTTTGGCGCCGTTGCCGGGGAGCTAGCAAGCAAAGGTAACAAATTTAGATTTGATTATTGGAAAACTAAAAAAAAATCATATAAAAAAAATTTAATTGGCTGGTTTTACCGCCTCAAAAAAAAATAATTAAAAAACAAATCAAGTGGCTGGTTTTACCGCCTAAAAAAAAATTTGACCTTAACATTTTGGATATTGGACTATTAATTGTTGGATTTTGGTTGGTTCAACCATTTTTCTTTTATTTTCTATTCTTATTAGTTGCTAATATTTTTCTTGTTTATTTCATTTTATTTGGTTGATATTGTTTTTATTTATTTTCTAAAGTGCTTGGCCGGTATTACCGCCTTTTTTATTCATGCTTGTTATAATTATCTTTTAATGTTTATTGTTGTTATTTTTCTTATATTTATTGTCTAAAGTGCTTGGTCGGTATTACCGCCTCTTGTTTATTTCAGTTTATTTTGTTGTTTTGTTATGATTATTTTTCTTATATTTATTGTTTGAAGTACTTGGCCGGTATTACCGCCTTTTTATTCAAGCTTCTTATAATTATCTTTTAATGTTTATTGTTGTTAATAGTGCTTATTAGTTGGAGAGTGAATTTCTTAATTTGTTGTATTTTATTTTTGAGCTATTACTTTTATTTGCATTTTTTTTCTTTCCTTTCCTTTCATATTCATATAATTGTTATATTATTATTATTATTATTATTTTATCATGGCTAATGTTGAAGATGTAGAGGGTGAAGGGAGTGTTCAAGGTAATGGACCTCCACAATTCAATGATCAACCTAATTTTCGAACTCTTAGAGAGTATCTTCACCCGGCTAGACAAAGTACACCTTCGTGTATTATCTTACCTCTTAACCAACAAGCTTTCAACTTCTTCCCACATTTCATGGTATGGATTCTGAAAATCCATACATACACATTAAAGACTTTGAAGAGGTATGTAATACTTTTATTGATAGAACATGCACTGAGGAAACCATTCGGCTTAAATTGTTCCCATTCTCTCTAAAGGATAAAGCCAAGCTTTGGCTAAACTCCTTGCGTCCTAGGTCTATAGGTACATGGAGAGAAATGCAAGCTGAGTTTTTGAAAAAATACTTCCCCACTCATAGGACAACAGCTTTACAACGTCAAATGATGAATTTTTCTTGTAGTCCAAATGAGTCATTTCACCAAGCTTGGGAAAGGTTCAAAGACTTGTTAAATGCATGCCATCATCATGGTTTTGAGATGTGGAGGTTAGTGAGTTTCTTTTATGACTCTCTTACCGCAGATTTTAAAAAGCTAGTGTCAACCATGTGTAATGGTGAGTTTTATGACAAAGAACCAAGTGAAGCCTTTGATTTTTTTGATCAATTGGCTGAAAACACAAAGCAATGGGAGACTTCTCTCCCAGTTCATGTTGAGTCTAGAAACACCATTTCTCATTCAAGTGGGAAGTTTCAATTGAAAGAGACTGATGACCTCAATGCTAGATTAGCCTCATTAGCTAGGAAAGTAGAGTCTCTTGAGATTAAAAAAGTGCATGTCATAAGTGAACA
>NW_011501434.1:32545-43185 GCF_000495115.2 Populus euphratica | reverse complement strand
AACAGTGCTTGGGCTGGAAGACAGATTCGGGCTTCTTTGTTGTTGCTACAATTTGGACTTGATAATGGCCTTTTTAGATCTTGGGCTCCATATGAAAGTTGGAGGCCTATGTCTTACCTTTCCATCCATATAAATTGGACCTAAATCTGAGATCTGTAGCTCCAGATATGACCCAATTACCGAACAGTGTTCCGGTTTGGATTGCACCGACATCTCTTCTCTAAGTTTGACCATCTCTTTATCCTTGCAATTTAAGTTCTTCAAGTCATCAATCAATCCTTTCATTTATGTGATAGACCTGCATTAAAAATAGACATTTACCACAAATTATAGGTATCTTATATTATTAGATACATTATTATAAAACATATTTTAGTTAAGGAGTTATTGATACTTCAAGTGCAAAATGATGATATAAAACCATGATAAAAATGCACTTTTAAGTACTAATCACACCCCCCAACCAGCTTATTACTAGTCCCTAGTAATCAAAGCGTAAAATAGAAAAACAATTTGTATATTCCACAAAGCAAGGTATTCATCATTCCAGATAAACAAACTCTCATTAAATTTATATATCTGCTCAATACCACTTAACAAGATATTAATAAACCTTTCTTTTGTGCTCAATTTATCAACACATAATTATGGGGCTTTTCTTGGAAGAAAACAAAATTTTTGTTCTAATGTTTAAGGTTAACTTCCTTGGGTTGGGATTACTATTTTTGTCTTTTTTTTTTTTTACTTCTTTTTTTTTTTTAAATGTATATACATATAATTTAAAAACATCATGCATCTTTAACCCATGTAACGAGCTTTCAGCTAATGACTCCCAGACCAGTTGGTCTTAGGGCATTAGGTGTTAAGACACCCCTACGAGCTTAGTAACTCGGGTCGCAGATACTAATATGTAGATAGTGCAATGTTTGATTCCCTTAAGCTTTTCTCCTCAACCCATATAACAAGCGTTGGGCCAATAGCTCCCAAGTCAGTTGACTTTAGGGTATTAGGTGTTAAAACACCCCTTCGGGCTTAATTGCTTAGGTTAGGGAGGCTACGAAACCAAACTTATCTACATTTTTATTATCATCATTTTTTTTTCTTTTTTTTTTATTTTTTTTTATGTTTTTTTTTTAATTATATAATTCCTTTCCCTTAGTTGTTACCTTTAACAAAAGAACATAAATAATGTAATAATTCAATATGCAACCCACAATCATATGTTAAAGTGTGTGTGTGTAAATTAAGGTTTAAGAATACATGTTAAATAAGTATATGAGCAGAATTAAGTGGTAACAATACGAGAGTTTGTAAACCTGAATATTTCAGGAAGTATTATAATAGACCTTGTTAAGAATGATTACTAAGATGCATCTCAAGAGTTACTTTAACAAAAGAACTCCTTTACTCTGCCATCCTAGTAACAACAATTATGCACATGCTTTATGAAATGAAAAACAATTTTTTTTTTATCAACTGCTACCCTCTCCCCCCAACCAAAACGAGACATTGTCCTCAATGTTCTAAGGTAGAAAGATAGAGTATAGAAGATATCACCTGAAATAACGAACACTGACAAAACCTGAAACACACTAAAACAAAAATAAGAAATAACAAAACACAATAATAAAACCAAAAGACACAAGTTTTTACAAACAAAAAAAAATCAAATCGCAGTTGTGAATGTGGCTCACATCTTCCCTTGGTTTTACGTCCAAGAACAGCTTAAACGCCCTCAATGGGTCGGGGATAGGCTTCCCATCCAGTTTTCTTAAAAACTGGCAAACAGGGTCTTTTTTAGTCAGATTCCCAAGACTAAGTCAAGTATGTTCTTTATGAAAATGGGTTCATAAGTCATGAATTACATGATGCTTATCTCGACTATGATGAGACTTAAGAGTCAATAGAAGATTATCTAAAGACTCTCTGTGTTTTGAAATAAATCCCACCTTCTGACAATTTTCACAGTTTTTGCGGAATGCATCTGACTCCTTGAATATGATGGGCCAGTAAAATCCACTTTGTAAGATTTCTACAATCCTCTTTTTTGATGAGAAATGATCCCTATATGCCTTAGAGTGACAAAATTTAATGAAATTACTTACCTCATTGTCGAGAATGTATTTTTTAAATATTTGATCAGGACAATAATTGAATAAGTAAGGGTCATCCCAACAAAAATTTTGCTCATTGCTAAAAAAATTTTCTTGTATCTTCAATACTCCACTGAGCTGGCAAAAATCCTGAAGCAAGAAAATTGATATTTTTAGCAAACCAAGGCATTGAACTAAGAGAAAGTAGAGATTTATCAGGAAAGTAATCATCGATTGGTATGATGTCGGGTGTCGAATCTGTTGTCACTTTTGATAAAAGATTCGCATCAACCTTTTCGATGCCTTTTTCATCCTCGATTTCTTCTTGATTGGTCAAGGCATGAGAAAATGGAAGTGCTGGCGGAGAATCAATCGTTTCTTTACAATTTTCATATTCATCCCCTTCCTTATCCTCAGAGATTGACTCATCATCTTTCTCATAAGGTTCAAGAGAGGGTTTTTCAATAACCTTACCACTGCGCAGAGTAGTGATTGATTTGACTTGATCCATGTGTTGACTTCCATAACTACTTGCATTTGCATTGTATTGCTCCTTGAGATTTTGCTGTGGTTCAGATGGAAACTTACCTTGCTCTTGAAAATTGAGAGCAGATGTGAATTTTGCAAGAGTTTCTTTAAAATCTGTTATGCTTTGAGTAAGTTGAGTGTTGATTGTCTCTTGCTTTTCAATGAATGCATACAAAGTTTCCTCAAGATTTCTTCTGAGCGGTGGAGCATAAGGAGGTGCATATCCATGAGAATTTTGGAAATTATGGTGTGCTTGAAACGGTGGTTGTGAAGTTTGTGCATTGTTGTTCTCACTCTTCCAACTAGAATTTGGGTGATTCCTCCAACCAGGGTTGTATGTTTGGGAGTATGGGTTGTGGTTGGCCCTTTGAAAACTATTTAAAGCATGGGCTTGTTCATGGAGACATTCTTTAAAAGAAGGCAAGGGTGGACAATCATTGGTTGAGTGTTCATTTGTTTCACAGATTTGACACACAATGTTTTCAACAGATTTTAATTGACCACTCTTTTTTAATTCTAGTGCCTCGACTTTTCTAGTTAAAGATGCAAACTTGGCTTGAAGGTCATGATCTTCCCTAAGGTTGTACATACCTCAACTAGATGTATGAGGTTGAGTTTTACTCGGTGCCTCATAAGTACCCGCGGTGTCCCAATTTTGAGCATTTTCAGCTAACAAGTCTAAGTACTCCATTGCTTCATCAGGGTCTTTATCTTCAAAAGTTCCATTGCACATCAATTCAACCATTTGCCTATCTTTAGGTGTTAACCCTTCATAGAAATGTGAAACCAATCTCCATGTTTCAAAACCATGATGAGGGCAAGTACTAAGCAAGTCTCGATACCTATCCCAACATTGGTAAAATGTTTCTCCTGGTTTTTGAGTGAAAGTGGTGATTTGTCTTTTGAAAGAGTTTGTTCGATGAGATGGGAAAAACTTCTTTAAAAAATGTTGTTGCATTTCATCCCAAGCACGAATTGATCCTGGTCTTGAATTTTGTAGCCATGTTTTAGCTTTATCTTTTAATGAAAAAGGAAAAAGCTTTAATCTGATGGTGTTCATGCTACAATTTAAATTATTATATGTGTTGCAGACCTCCTCAAATTCCCTTAAATGCAAGTATGGATTTTCCAATTCTAAACCATAAAAAGAAGGTAAAAGTTGAATAATACCTGGTTTAAAATTAAAATGAGATGCATCAGGAGAAAAAACTGTGCATGATGGTGCACTTGTTCTTGTGGGATTCATGTGGTCTCTAAGTGTTCTAGCACGGTTATTCTCATTATTCTCATTTTGAAGTGATTGATTATCTTCTTCGGCCATATTTTCTGAAAATGATGAGGATACCCTACAAAGTCTACCACTTGATGTACGTGACCACACTTTCATGCACGTGTAGGAATAAAAAGAAGAAGAAAGCAAAAGAAGGAGGAAGAAAACAAAATAAAAAGAAACAAAGTTATATACAAGAAAAGTGAAAAGAGAAAATAAAATAAATACTATAATTTATACAAGAACTTACCTCCCCGGCAACGGCGCCAAAAACTTGACACGACAAAAAGATTGATGTCTTCTCCCAAGTGCAGGAGTGTCGAAGTAATAAATAACCCGGCAAGACCGGGGTCGAACCACAGGGAGGTTAATTGTACAAATTATAAATAACAATAATACAACAATAACAATAATAACAATAATAATAATAATAACAATAATAATAGTAATACTAATAATAATAAAGAAAGAGAAGAAGAAGAAGATGATGAGAACTTGGAGATGGAAAATTAATGTAAGGATTAAACAATAATAATAACAAATGTCAAGGTTAGAGGTTCCACTAATGGTATATCAAACAAGTATAGTATAAACTCTTATTATTGAATTGGAAACCACACACAAAGGAGGTTCCAATCAGATTATATATTGTTAACATGATTACATTAGTCATCTTATTCAATTAATGCTAATACTTGTAAATCTCGTCAAGCATTCATGATTATAACTTATGTTAACAATAAATCAAGTTCCTTTCATAGCTCAGGTGTCGGTTATACCATACATTATGGGCTATGAAAGTGCCAAGCATTTGTTGTACCAAGTGTTATACAACATAAATCAAGATTAGTCATTTAACAAGCAAAGTATTAAAGAGTGAACAAGATAACAAATATAAAACATGTTAGTATCAAACATTAAAGTCCATATTAAGTTTACATTATACTTATTCTCACACCATTAGTGTAACCTTTTCACCTTGACATAATTAACTTAGCTAGACATAATGAAAGAAAGCAAAATAGATAAACAAAATAAGAACATAAACTTGATATTAATGAAAGCAAAGTATAAGAACATAAAAGTTAACTAAGTAAAGGAAAGGAAATGAAAGGCATAAACTTAATATTAATGAAAACAAAGCATAAAAAATACAAAGAGAGAAAGGAAGAGCATGATCTTGATCTGGAAACCAAGATGCCTAAATGCATGGCAAATGCCTCCTTTTATAGGCCAAAATTGGGAACTATTGATTTGATGACTAATTGATAAGTGGGTGGCCAACTTTTGACTTGGTGACAATCCTTATCTTCTCTTGTCTGCCCAAAAAGTCATTGATAACGTCAAAATTTTGACTTGGTGACAATCCTTATCTTCTTTTGTCTGCCCAAAACGTCATTGATAACGTCAAAACTGGAGCCAGTTGCAAACATGAAAGTTGTAGGCAATTGTCTCAGCTTTCTTGTGTAAAACATTTAGCTCATTTGGACTTCTAGAACTCCATATATGGCCAAAATACCTAAGAGTGCTTAGGCTGGAAGACAGATTCGGTCTTCTTTGTTGTTGCTACAATTTTGACTTGATAATGGCCTTTTTAGATCTTGGGCTCCATATGAAAGTTGTAGGCCTATGTCTTACCTTTCCATCCATATAAATTGGACCTAAATTTGAGATCTGTAACTCCAGATATGACCCAATTACCGAACAGTGTTCCGGTTTGGATTGCACCGACATCTCTTCTCTAAGTTTGACCATCTCTTTATCCATGCAATTTAAGTTCTTCAAGTCATCAATCAATCCTTTCATTTATGTGATAGACCTGCATTAAAAATAGACATTTACCACAAATTAAAGGTATCTTATATTATTAGATATATTATTATAAAACATGCTTTAGTTAAGGAGTTATTGATACTTCAAGTGCAAAATAATGATATAAAACCATGATAAAAATACACTTTTAAATACTAATCAAAAGACAAAGGCTGTAGAGAAGGAAGAAAAAAAAACCGTGAACACTGCAAGAGAATTGCACTGTTCATGGGGAACAGTACAAACAATGCCAATGAAATGCACTTTTCATGCTAATTGTACTCTTTAGTGAACAGTGCAATTAATATGTACAGTACGTGAAAAGTATGAATTCGTTACTTTTCATTACCTACGTTCCAAACGTAAAAAATATATGGAATCCAAAAATAGTAACTTACTTTTTTTTTCATTATCAAAAGGCTACCAACTGTGTTTTCAATAAAATGCAACCTCAACCGCGTAGCAAAACACCATTCAAGTCTTGCTTGTCTTCTCATTGTACTTAGGGATTAGCAAAATATTATTTTATTTTTAATATTAGATAAAGGTACTATCTTAGAAGGGAAAAAAACCCATAACTATCATTAGCAAAATAAAATAAAATAAAAAGACAAAAAAATATGTATGTTTGAGATGAGACTCAAAATTTTTTAAATTTTAATTAGACATTATAGATTTAAAAAAAATATAATTAAAATTGTATGGGTATTTAAAAGAATTAAAAGATCAAAAATCAAAATATTAAAATGAAAAAATTGGAAGGTCACGTTAATTCAATTTAAGGCTTAATTAAAAAAAAAATTATAGCTGATTTAATATGTGGAAAAGACTTGAAAACCAAGAGACTATTTTGAAATTGCAAAGAATTTGAAAGGTTTATTGAATTCTTGCCAAGAACTTAATTGAAAAAAAAAAAAACCTTTTTGATTTGGTCTTGATTCATTACCAGAGAATTGAAAAATATTGACAAAATATTTTACCAATATTTAGAAAAAAAATCCATAAATTATAGAGGTGAAAGTAATAGTAGAGGTAGATGGGCAAAAAAGGATTCTTAGCGAGAAGATTAAAAAAGGGAAGGCAAATGTAAAGCTATATAGGCATACATTAGCTCCCAATGCAACTTATTTCCTTGTTTAAATTGTGCTCTTATTTGTTTTTCTTCCAAAATGGGCAAACATGCTTCCAATTATTCATGAATGCTGTTTTGGACTAGCATATCAACATCTGCTAATGTCAGGCTTGGGTTGCAATGTGGTGTGTCTATGATTAAAATAGTACAACTCCTCCTTGTTTCTCAAGTTAATGTCATATGTGGAACATAAACTTAATCTTTATTACATCTATTAGTTGCATCATCCTTTAACCATAATTGAAGATTATGTAGAGGGTGGATGAAAGTATTTTTGCTAAATTTCAGTCATGTTGGTATTATATTTATCCTATAAAACAAAACAAAAATCACAATCCTAAATTCATATTAATAATGTAAATAAATATTAGCAAGGCAATGATAACTATACAATAACTTGCAAAAAAAAAAAACATTTTTATTGTTCCATCAACAAACTTTTTTTCACGTTTCCTTTTATCTCCCTTCTTGATATAAGTTTCATTATATAACTTCTCTATTGGAGTTGGTTTGAACTTAACCTGTTTTTTCTATAAATTAAATAGTTTTTTTAATAGTCACATAAATAAACATTTAATTGAAACTTCAAAAAAGATAATAAAATATATAATAACAAGATCTTATTAGGTGTTTTGCATGGTTTATAAATGAAAATGCTCCTTTAGTATGCTTGCATACATAATTAACTTAGCTAGACATAATGAAAGAAAGAAAAATAAATAAACAAAATAAGAACATAAATAAGATAAAAGTTAACTAAGTAAAGGAAAGGAAATGAAAGGCATAAACTTAATATTAATGAAAACAAAGCATAAAAAATACAAAGAGAGAAAGGAAGAGCATGATCTTGATCTGGAAACCAAGATGCCTAAATGCATGGCAAATGCCTCCTTTTATAGGCCAAAATTGGGAACTATTGATTTGATGACTAATTGATAAGTGGGTGGCCAACTTTTGACTTGGTGACAATCCTTATCTTCTTTTATCTGCCCTAAACGTCATTGATAACGTCAAAATTGGAGCCACTTGAAACATGAAAGTTGTAGAAAATTATCTAACATTTTTCTGTAAACAATTCAACTCATTTGAACTTTTAGAACTCCAGATATGGGTCAAATACTGAACACTGCTCGGGCTGGAAGACAGATTCAGGCTTTTTTGTTGTTGCTATAATTTGGACTTGAAAATGGCCTTTTTAGATCTTGGGCTCCATATAAAGTTGTAGGCCTATGTCTTACCTTTCCATCCATATAAAGTAGACCTAAATCTAAGATCTACAGCTCCAGATATGACACAATTACTGAGCAGTGTCCCGGTTTGGATTGCACCGACATCTCTTTTCTAAGTTTGGCCGTGTTTTTGTCCTTGCAATTTAAGTTCTTAAAGTCATCAATCAATCCTTTCATTTATGTGATAGGCCTACATTTAAAATGAACATTTACCACAAATTAAAGGTATCTTATATTATTAGATATATTATTATAAAACATGCTTTAGTTAAGGAGTTATTGATACTTCAAGTGCAAAATGATGAGATAAAACCATGATAAAAATGTACTTTTAAGTACTAATCACCAATCATCTCAGTCATTAGTTTCACTAATGACACTAGTTGCTTTTGAATTACTAGTCTATCAAATATCCCGATCATTAGTCAAATTGATGTCACTAGCTCCTTTCAGATAGTTCATCTAACAAATATCTTAATTTCTAAACAATTGGAGTCTCTTTGTCTCTCTTTTTATTTATGTCAAAAAATGTATATATACAAGTAGTTATGATTGTGGCTCGCATCTTTTCTTGATTTTAAGTCCAAGAATAAGTTCAATGCTATCTATGGATCGAGGATAGGCTTCTCATCTAGTTTTGTTTTTTTAAATGACAAACAAGATCTTTTTTAGTTAAATTTTCAAGACTATATCTAGCATATTCTTTATGAAAATGGGGTCATGAATCATGAATTAAAATATGCATATCTCTACTAAGATGTGTCCAATAGTCAATAAAAAGTTATTTAAAAAACCTTAATGAATTGTATTTTATCTTCATAGTTTATAGATATCATTTCTAAAAAACAACATTGTTCATTACAAACCCATCTAGCATATATATGATAGACTTTCAATCATTTTTCATGGCATTTCTTTACAAGAGTGCTTTTAAATGTCCCAAACATATATGAAATAAAAGAATTGGAATACTTACCTGATAATTGGATCTTTGCTTTAATTATCCAGCCAATATCTTTAGAAATTCCCTGGTGTATTAACAACATCATTCTTTCACACTTAGCAAAGGAAATTTTATTATTGCATTTTAAGGCAAAGTGAAAAAAATATTTTTTCAATTTTTTGAGAGTGGTGTGAATTTTTGTAATGAGAAGTGGAGAAGAAATGCAAAGAAAAGAGAAGGAATAAAGAATTAAAAAAATATATAAATAAATATTAGTTATCATGGAAAACTAAAAGAACCGACTTGAGAGTTATGGAATACTATTATTTGCCATTTGACTGAGATTGGAAAGAGACTAGCAAAACAAAAATCACACCAAATAAAAATACACAAAACAATAAGCAAAAAATAAATAAAATAATCAATCTTTATAAACATGATTATTCAAATCACTGGATTCATTTCTACTAGAAAAATAATCTAAGTGAGCTTTCAAATGATGTTCATTCACCTTAAAAACATTATCATTCTTGGATTCTTGATATTGAAAGCCCCATCAGGATTCTCATGTTTCACAATAAATAGATCACTTCATCTTGATCTTAGATTTATAAGAAATAAGTGAAGTATAAAATTATAAAGCAAAACTTTATGACTAACATCAAATGATTTTCTCAAGATTTTATTGTCATAAAATTCTTTGATTCTTGCTTTATTAATTTTTAAATTCTCTTAAGAATTATTTCATATTTTCTCAAGCTCATTTATTTATAACTTACACAAGTGACTAACATCATTGAAGTTTGAATTGAAAGCTTTAATAGCTTAATAAGCTTTATGTTTAAGTTTCACAAGCAAGTGATAAGGTTTTTCATAAATTAGCCTGTAAGGTGACATTTCTAATGATGTTCTAAAAGTAGTTTGATAAGCTCAAATTGCATTATTAAGTTTTACATACTAGTCTTTTTAGTTAGGGTTCACTATTTTTTTCAAAATTTCGTCGATCTTCATATTAGCAAGTTCTACCCATTTGTTTAAGGATGATAAAAGGAGGTAACTTTGTATGTGATTATATATCTTTTCATTAAAAATTCAAATGACTTGTTGCAAAAATATGTTTCACCATTGCTCATCATAGCTCGAGAGATTCTAAATTGACTTTAAATATTTTCTTTTAAAAACTTGATCATTGTTTTATGATCATTATTTCAACTTGAAATTATCTATATCCAATTTGAAACATAATCTATTGCGACTAATATATACAAAAAACCAAATGATAAAGGAAATTAACTAATAAAATCTATACCCCAATAATCAAAGATTGCAATGACAAGAATAGGATTTAAAGGCATTGACATGGCTAAAAGATTGATATCTTCTTCTAAGTATAGGAGTGTCGAAGTAATAAATAACCCGACAAGACTAGGGTCGAACCACAAGGAGGATAATTGAATAAATTATAGATAACAACAACACAACAACAACAATAACAAGAATAATAACAATAATAATAATAATGGTGGTGGTGGTAGTAGTAGTAGTAATAGTAGTAATATTAGTAATAAAGAAGAAGAAAAGGTTGATGAGCACTTTGAGATGGAAGATTAATGTAATGATTAAACAATGATAA
>NW_011501434.1:29885-30151 GCF_000495115.2 Populus euphratica | reverse complement strand
CTTTTATATTTGTTATCTTGTTTACTCTTTAATACTTTGCTTGTTAAATAACTAATCTAGATTGATGTTGTAAAACACTTGGTACAGCTAATGCTTGGCACTTTCATAACCATACTGTATGGTAAACTGAAATCTGAGCTATAAAAGGAACTTGATTTATTGTTAACATAAGTTATAATCATGAATGCCTAACAAGATTTATAAATTTTAGCATTAATCGAATAAGATAACTAATGTAATCATGCTAATAATTTATAATCTGATTG
>NW_011501434.1:28882-29564 GCF_000495115.2 Populus euphratica | reverse complement strand
CCTCCCCATGATTCAACCCCGGTCTTACCGAGTTATTTATTACTTCGATACTCCTGCACTTGAGAGAAGACATCAATCTTTTTTTCTTCTTCTTCCTTTTATTCTTTTCCTGTATGTACATGAGAGTGTAGTCATGTACATTAAGTGATAGATTTTGTAGGGTATCCTTATCGTTTTCAAAAAATATAACTGAAGAAGATAATTGAGTAAAACTCAACCTCATATATCTAATGGAGGTATATACAACCTTAGGAAATATCATGACCTCCAAGCCAAGTTTGCATCTTTAGCTAGAAAAGTCAAGGCACTAGAATTAAAAAAATCTATTTAAGATATTGCTTGTCAAATTTATGAAACAAATGAACACTCAATCAATGACTGTCCAACCTTGTTTTTTTTTAAAGAATGTCTCTATGAAGAAGCCCATGTTTTAAACAGTTTTCAAAGGCTTAATAATAACCCATACTTATAAACATACAGGCCTGGTTGGAGGAATCACCAAAATTTCAGTTGGAAGAGTGACAATGCACAAACTTCACCATCATTATTTCAAGCACACCATAATTTCTAAAATTCTCATAGATATGCACCTTCTTATGCTCCAACTCTTAGAAGAAATTTTGAGAAAACTTTGTATGCATTCCTTGAAAAGCAAGAGACAAACAACACCTAACTTGCTCAA
>NW_011501434.1:27694-28723 GCF_000495115.2 Populus euphratica | reverse complement strand
GGAAGTCAACACATGGATCAAGTCAAATCAGTCATCACTCTTTGTAGTGGTAAGGTTATTCAAAAACCAATTCTTGAACCTTGTGAGAAAGATGATGAGTCAATCTCTAAGGGTAAGGAAAGGGTTGAATTTGAACAATGCAAAGAAAAAACTAATTCCCTGCCAGCACTTTTATTTCCTCATGCCATGACCAATCAGGAAGAAATTGAGGATGAAAAAGGCACCGAAAAAATTGATACGGATCTTTTATCAAAAGTGACAATGGATTTGGCACCCGACATCACATCAATCGATGATTACTTTCCTAATGAATCTTTACTTTCTCTTAATTCAATGCCTTGGTTTGCTAAAAATATCAATTTTCTTGCTTTAGAATTTTTGCCAGCTCATTTGGATAGCCAAGACAAAAGAAAATTTTTGACCGATGTGTAAAACTTTTATTAGGATGACCTTTACTTATTTAATTATTGTCCTGATCAAAAATTTCCAAGATGCATTCCCGACAATGAGGTAAGTAATGTCATTAAATTTTATCACCCTAAGGCACATAGGGATCATTTCACATAAAAAAAAAAGGACTGTAGAATCTTGCAAAGTGGATTTTACTAGCTCACCATATTCAAGGACTCACATGCATTCCGCAAAACCTATGAAAATTATCAAAAGGTGGGATTTATTTCAAAATAGACAGAATCTTTAGATAATCTTCTATTAACTCTTAAGTCTCATCATAGTCGAGATTAATGAACTATAATCTTTCATTTCTATAATTGATCTCTTCATAAGTCGCATAAATTGATCATCTACAGAAAGCCATAAAAAGCTTAGATTGGATTTGAGTCTTCATTTATGAATCTTTATGTCTTTTGCTTTTATTATTGTGTTTTGTTATTTCTTATATTTGTTTAAGTGTGTTTTAGGTTTATCAATGTTCGTTATTTCAAGTGATGTCTTCTATACTCTATCTTTCTAAGTTAGGACATTGAGGACAATGTCTCATTTTGGTTGGGGGAAGAGGGTAGTAGTTGA
>NW_011501434.1:19860-27394 GCF_000495115.2 Populus euphratica | reverse complement strand
ACCCTCCTGCACTTGGGAGAAGACATCAATCTTTTAGTCGTGTCAACTATCTACACATCAGTATTGATAACCCGAGTTACTAAGCTCGTAGGGGTGTCTCAATACCAAATGCTCTAAGACCAACTGGTCTGGGAGTCATTAGCCAAAAGCTCATTGCATGGGTTAAAGATGCATTATGTTTTAAGTACATGGGTTAAAGATGCATGGTATTTTAAGTTATATGTATATATATTTAAAAAATAAGAAAAAAAGATAAAAAATAATAATAATCCTAGCCTAAGAAAGTAAACCTTAAAAATTAGAACAAAAATTTTATTTTCTTCCAAGCAAAGCCTCATAACTATGTATTTATATATTGAGCACAAAAGAAATGTTTATTAATATCTTGTTTAAGAGGTATTGAGTAGATATATAAATTTAATGAGAGTTTGTTTATCCAGATAGATTAATGAAAGTTGAATGATAAATATCTTGCTTTGTGGAATTTACACAAATCTCTATTTGTTACCATGAAATGATATTTTTTTTCTAATTCAGCATAAGATTCTTCTCTTCATGCCTGCTCAAAACCTTTTTCCAAGTTATTTAAATAATTATCAAATGAATTACAAAAAATAGAAAATCATCCATGAAAGCTTTAAGAAAACATATAATTATATCGCTAAATATGCTCAACATGCATATTTGAAATATGATTGGTATATTATATAATCCAAAAGGCATCTTTCAATATATAAAAATACCAAATAGACATGTGAAAGTAGTTTTCTTTTGATCTTTAAATGTAATTTCAATTCGGTTGTAACTTGAATAGCCATCTAGAAAATAATAAAATTTATGACCTACAACTCTTTCTAGGATTTGATCCATGAAAGGTAAAGGAAAATGATCTTTTCTAGTCATTAAATTAAGTTTTCTATAGTCAATACGCATACGCTAACCAGTAATACACCTAATTGAAATTAACTAATTTTTCTCATTTGTTATTACAATGACTCCAGACTTTTTAGATACAACTTGGGTAGAACTTATCCATGTGCTGTCAGAAATAGGATAAATGATTTCATTATCTAGAAGCTTAATAAACTTTATTTCTCACTACTTATTTCATATTAGGAATAAGTTTTTATAACATTTCTCTAGAGGGTTTAATATTTTTCTACAAATAAATCATGCGTGTACAAATCAAAAGATTAATTTTTTTTTATCAGTTATGGTCCACCATAATGCATTTTATGAATATTCAGAGTTTGTAATAACTTACTTTTTTTATATGCATTAAGTTTAAAAAAGAGTATTACAGGAAAAGTTTCTTCTTTTTCTCCCCAAAAATAAGCACTTAAGATTAGAGGATAATGATTTCAAATCAAGTTTTAGTGGTTGAACACTTGAAAATATGAACTCAATTGATCATGGTGGCAACTCTTTAGTTTTTAGTCTCTAACTACTTGTTTTTAATTATTCCTGAAAATAAATTATTTGCAAATCTTCAAGTTCATTAAACTTAATTTCACTAGAAGTAGTTTCAAACTGATCATAAATTAATTTTTCAATAAAGTCTACTTCATGTAAACCATGATCATTTTCAAATTGCTTGCAAATATTGAAAATATTTATTTTTAATGTCATGTTTCCAAAAGATAACTTCATCACTTCATTCCTACAATTAATCAATACATTAGAAGTTGTAATAAATGGATGGCCTAAAGTAACAAGAATTTAATTACATGCTTCAACAAGTTATGTATTGAAGATAATAAAATCCACAAGATAAATGAATTTATCAACTTCTACCAACACATCTTCAACTACTCCTCTTGGCATTTTTATAGATTTATCAACAAATCTAAAAGTTATAGAAGTTGATATTAACTCACCTAGACTCAGACTCGCACTTTTAAGTACTAATCACTCACCTAGACTCAGACTTTGAAAAATTAAATATAGAAGTAAATTCACACTAGCTTCAATATCAAATAAAGCTTTTTCAAGTTTATGTTTTCTAATAAAACATGAGATTGTAAAACAATCAGGATCTTTATATTTCAAGGTATTATTTTTTTAAATAATGACAGTTACTTATAAGACTAAAAAGACTTTTTTTTTCACATTCAGTTTTGTCTTCGTAGTACATAAGTCTTTCAAAAATTTAGCATAAAAAGGTACATGTTTGATAGCATCCAGTAAAGATATATTGATCTTTACCTATTTAAAAGTTTTAAAGATTTTATAATTATGATTCACTTTTATTTTATTGATCATGGCATGAGAAAATAGAAGTACTAGTGGGAAATCAGTCTTTTCTTTATAATGTTTAGGTTCAACCTCTTTATTACCCTCAAAGATTAACTCATTATCTTTCTTACAATATTTAAAAATAGATTTTTTAATAACCTTACTATTGTGACGAATTATGATTGATTTGTCTTGATTCATATATTGGCTTATTAAGCTACTCATACTTGAGTTATATTGTTCTTCGGTATTTTGTTATAGTTGAGAAGAAAAGTTACTTCTTTCCTAGAACCTGAAAGTATATGTGAATTTTACAAGAGCACGTTTCAAATCTTTCATAGTTTGAGCATTTTGAGTATTAATTAACTCTTGTTTTTTAACGAATGCATATAGTGTTTCCTCAAAATTTCTTCTAGGAGGGGGAACATAAGGAGGTGCATATCCTTGATAATTTCAATGAGAAGGAAAAGAATTCTTTAAAAATTGTTATTTCATTTCTTTCCAAGTATGAATAAATCCTGATTTAAGATTTTGTAGCTATATTTTAGCTTTATTTTTTAAAGAAAAAGGAAAAAGCTTTAATTTGATGGTGTTCATATTATAATTTAAGTCATTATACATGTTATAAACCTTTTTAAAATCTCTTAAATGTAAGTATTAATTTTCTAAATTTAAACCATAAAAAGTTGGTAAGAGTTAAATACTACCTAATTTAAAATTGAAGTGAGATGCCTTAGGAGGGAAAATTATAAATGATGGTGCATTCTTAATGAATTCATGTGATTACTAAATGTTCTAAGACAGTTATTGTCATTATGAAGTGATTCATTATCTTTTGCAACCATATTTTCTAAAGAAGATGAAGATTTCCTAGAAAATCTACCATTTAATATGCATGATCAAACTATGTAAGTGCAAAAAGAAAACAAAGAAAGAAAAAGAAAAAAAATAAAATTAGATAAAATAAAAGTGAAAAGAAAAAATTTATAGTTTGTACAGTAATTTACCTCCCCAGCAATAGCACTAAAAACTTGACACGGTCAAATTATTGATGTCTTATTTCAAGTGTAGAAAAGTCAAAGTAATAAATAACCTAGCAAGATCAATGTTGATCTATAGAGAGGTTAATTATACAAAATCATAATTAATAAAAGAAATAGAGTTGAAGACAGATAATAATGTAAAGATTAAAGAAAGATAAAATAATTGTCAATATTAGAGAATCTATTAATAGTATTTAAAATAAGCATAGTGCAAACTCGTTTTACTACTCAATTAAAAATCACACACAAAGGAGTTTCCAATCATATGATTCATCATTGATGGCTCGTTTTAACTTATTAACATGATCATATTAATTATCTTATTTGAGTAACACCAATACTTGTAAATGTTATGAACTATTTATGGTGCTAACTTATATCAACAATAAATTGAGTTCTTGTTAGTTATCCGTACAGTACATTATGAAAGAATCAAGTATTTATGGTTTCAAAGGTTGTACACCACGAATCTAGACTAACCACTTAATAAGCAGGATATTAAGAATGAGTAAGATAACAATTATAAAATATGTTAATAGCTATTTTCTAGAATATAAACATTAAAATCCATGTTAAGTTTGTATTATACTTATTCTTACACCATTAGTATAACATTTTCACCTTGGTAAAAATTAACTTAACTAAACATAATAAAGAAGAAAAACATAAATAAAGAAGATAAGAGCATAGCTATGATATAAATTAACTTAGTATAGTAAAGGAAATGATAAGTATAAACAAGATATTAATGAGAATATAACAAGAAATAAAATTGAACATTACAAAAATACAAAGAAAAAAAAGCAATAGAAAGATCTTGATTTAAAAATCAAGATGCCTAAATATATGAAAAATGTCTTCTTTTATAGACTGAAAATTAGAACTTTTAATTCAATGACAAACTATTATTTTGGTGGCTAATTATTGATTTAGTGGCTAGATAAAATGTTATTGATAATATCATAATTTAAATATATAGTCTGTATAAAATTATATGTATTTGTCCCATCTTTCCAAAAAAATTCTAGAACTCGAGACATGGATTGAATAATGAACAATATCTAGCCTGTAGAACATATTCAAACTTCTTTTTTATTGCTAATAATTGAACTTCAAATCAGTAATATTGAATCTGAGACTTCTTGTGAATGTTTTAGGTCTATATCTTAGCTTTTCATCAAGCTGAACCACACTTAAATCCAAGGTTTACAACTCCAGTTATGACCTAAAAATTGAATGGTGTTTTAATTTGAATCGAGCCAACCCAACTAGAATTTCTTCTCTAAACTTAGCCCTCTTTTGTCTCCTTAACTTTAATAGTTAAACACATAAATCAATCATCTGAATTGTAAAATATGTTTATTTTGCAAAACTATATTTAAAACAAGAGTTTACTATAAATTAAAGATATTTTATATAGTTAGACTTGTTATTAAAAAAAATATGATTAAATTAAGGAATTTAATAATACTTTAAATGCAATATGATGATAAAAACCTTAATAAAAATATAATTTTAAATACTTATCAACAAGTTTTCTTATTATGTTATGTTTGATCGTTTGCCACATCTATATTGTAAACTCCCTTCCCTTGCATCCATCTTGTTATGTAATCTAATAGTTTTCTTTTAACCCCGACCAGTTTCTCACCTAGAATGACTTAGTTCTACTTAAGGACTAGTATATTCACTCCACTCTTTAGGTAAAAGTTGGAATGAAGTCCCATGTGTTTTTTTGTACATTTAAACATTATAATGCAGATTAATAAATTAGATAAAATCATTATGATTTTTTGCACAACATTCAAGAACATGAGAACAAAAATCAATGAAAACTTTGTCATTTATTATATGTGCATGTTTTTTCTGTCAATTCAACTAGTCATTGAATTTTCTTTGTGAAACCTAGTTTCTGAGGTGTGTTTACCTGAAAAGTACCATTATCAATATTTAACAATCATGTTGTATGATCTTTATCTATCCTTGTTCAAGTACAATTCGAGTTGTACAACTAAAGGTCATATTACCCCACATGTAATGAAGTCATATGCATTCTTTTTTTATGTAACAAGATAAGCATTATTCCTATAAAAGGTCAATTAGACTAAAGCGAAAATGGACAATACACATGCATCTTTCAAAATATGATTAAAAGATTCACATAAATTTATTGTCATATTATTATATTAGTGACCCTAATTATAAGAAAATGCCTATCTTTCTTTGAGTTCACACTCAAGCCATTCTTTCCATTCCATTATAGTACCAAAACTCACATTACATGCAATCGATACAAGAAAATACTGATATTCCCCATCAAAACACCTCTAAGTAATATCTATTTTAATATCATTATAATTCAACATAGGTTCTCCAAGTTACATGCCTTTAATATCATTGTAATATAACTTATTTAATATCTACAAGTGACATGTCTCTAATAGCATTCAACATAATAGTACTTTTGTCATTATAGGTAATATTATTGTCCGTATCAGGAATAGCAGTATTTCAATCAATTGTAAGAAAACATACTTAATTGCATCAATTAAAACCTAAATTATCTCAATTCAAAAAAATCCTCAATTATGTCAATTTATTCCAAAATGTAATGCTAACCTGATTAGTACTTAAAAGTGCATTTTTATCAAGGTTTTATATCATCATTTTGCACTTGAAGTATCAATAACTCCTTAACTAAAACATGTTTTATAATAATGTATCTAATAATATAACATACCTATAATTTATGGTAAATGTCTATTTTTAATGCAGGCCTATCACATAAATGAAAGGATTGATTGATGACTTGAAGAACTTAAATTGCAAGGATAAAGAGATGGCCAAACTTAGAAAAGAGATGTCGGTGCAATCCAAACCGGAACACTGTTCGGTAATTGGGTCATATCTAGAGCTATATATCTCAGATTTAGGTCCAATTTATATGGATGGAAAGGTAAGATCCACTTTATATGGATGGAAAGGTAAGACATAGGCCTACAACTTTTATATGGAGCTCAAGATCAAAAAAGGTCATTTTCAAATCCAAATTATAGCAACAACAAAGAAGCCCGAATCTGTCTTCCAGCCCGAGCACTGTTCGGTATTTTGGCCATATCTGGAGTTCTAGAAGTCCAAATGAGCTGAAATTTTTACACAAGAAAGCTGAGACAATTGCCTACAACTTTCATGTTTACAACTGGCTCCAATTTTGACGTTATCAATGACGTTTTGGGCAGACAAGAGAAGATAAGGATTGTCACCAAGTCAAAAGTTGGTCACCCACTTATCAATTAGTCATCAAATCAATAGTTCCCATTTTTGGCCTATAAAAGGAGGCATTTGCCATGCATTTAGGCATCTTGGTGTTCAGATCAAGATCATGCTCTTCCTTTCTCTCTTTGTATTTTTTATGCTTTGTTTTCATTAATATTAAGTTTATGCCTTTCATTTCCTTTCCTTTACTTAGTTAACTTTTATGTTCTTATTTTGTTTATCTATTTTGCTTTCTTTCATTATGTCTAGCTAAGTTAATTATGTCAAGGTGAAAAGGTTACACTAATGGTGTAAGAATAAGTATAATGTAAACTTAATATGGACTTTAATGTTTGATACTAACATGTTTTATATTTGCTATCTTGTTCACTCTTTAATACTTTGCTTGTTAAATGACTAATCTTGATTTATGTTGTATAACACTTGGTACAACAAATGCTTGGCACTTTCATAGCCCATAATGTATGGTATAACCGACACCTGAGCTATGAAAGGAACTTGATTTGTTGTTAACATAAGTTATAATCATGAATGCTTGACGAGATTTACAAGTATTAGCATTAATTGAATAAGATGACTAATGTAATCATGTTAACAATATATAATCTGATTGGAACCTCCTTTGTGTGTGGTTTCCAATTCAATAATAAGAGTTTATACTATACTTGTTTGATATACCATTAGTGGAACCTCTAACCTTGACATTTGTTATTATCATTGTTTAATCGTTACATTAATATTCCATCTCAAAGTTCTCATCATCTTCTTCTTCTTCTCTTTCTTTATTATTATTATTATTACTACTACTACTACTACTACTACTACTACTACTACTACTACTACTACTACTACTACTACTACTACTACTACTACTACTACTACTACTACTACTACTACTACTACTACTACTACTACTACTACTACTACTACTACTACTACTACTACTACTACTACTACTACTACTACTACTACTACTACTA
>NW_011501434.1:0-16106 GCF_000495115.2 Populus euphratica | reverse complement strand
ATTATTACTACTACTATTACTACTACTACTATTATTATTATTATTATTATTATTATTATTGTTATTAGTATTATTATTATTGTTATCTTTATTACTATTATTGTTGTTTATAATTGTTGTTTATAATTTTTACAATTAACCTCCCTGTGGTTCGACCCCGGTCTTGCCGGGGTATTTATTACTTCGACACTCCTGCACTTGGGAGAAGACATCAACCTTTTAGTCGTGTCATAACCTAATTTCTCTAATTCACAAACCTTAGTTTATCTAATTATGACCTAATTGATTCCATAAATAACATCAATTAGATTTAAAAAAAAAAAAACATACCTAATTGCTTGACTCAAACCCTAAATTATCTCAATCCAAACAAAATACCCAATTATCGAACACCACATAAACAAAAATAAATCAAAACTAAAAATCTCATAACTTAACAATAAAACCCATAAAATTAAGAGAAATGTAGTGTTTTTACCCTGATGACTACATGGTAATTTGAGCAATGGTTGCAACAAGGAGACTACAGTAGGAGATTGGGCCAACAATTTTATTTATTTTATTTTATTGATAAAAAAAAACACTACAAAGACGCATGGAGATAAGGGGAGCATGTTTTGGTGTTTTGGTGGAGGATAAGAGGCTATTTTCGATGAATCAGGAAGGTAAAGAGGCTCGGTTTGGAGAAGATGAGCGGTGGCTGTGAGAGAAAAAAGAAAAAAAAGCTAAGATTTTTTATCAATTTAGGCTTTTATACCAATCAAACATGCCATTCGAAACCATGATTTTGTAATGTTAGAACGATTAAGAATCATATATTTGAATGGAAATCATGTTTTTGTTCAAATTGTACTAATTTTCAATTACTTTTACAAACCATATCATTTTGCTAAAATTCTAATCAAATAGTGCTACTGTTAAAAAAAATTGAATTGTTTGGCATATTAAACATATTTGTGGTACTTGTTTACCTAAAAGTTGGGTAGTACTTCATTTTTTTTCAATCAGGGAATTGCATATCATTCGGGTCATTACTGTGCTGTTTGAAAGTTGATGCAGCCGCTGAGGTTTAAATACATGATCTAAAACCATAATGAAGGCTCTTTTGAGAAGTAACTGGGTACTGCATGGAACAGAACACAATAATTCTACTTTGCCATGGCAGAACCTGGAATAAGAAACAATAGAACGACCTTCAGATCGGTGCTGGAGGTGGTATTGTGCTTTAACGACTTTGCTGGAAGTCTGGCTCTTGGGATCATGAGAAAACATTAAATCCTTTTCTTTAGGACAAATAAATGCTCGTACGGTCCAGCACGATTGAGAAAGGTAGAGAATATTTAATTAAAGGAAAAAAGGCCAGATTTGCTTCTAAACCCATGATGTATATCCCAGTCAAGTCCTCCATGCACTACTTGTTTTTTAATCAAGTCCCTCATCCATTCAAATTTTGATCAATTCTGCCATCGTGACAATGCGCTCTCATTTAATTCAAAGGCTAATCCAGTAAGATTTGCAGTCATTTCTCATAAGTAGCTGACTTTTGCATGCCAAAGCTAATAAGCTATGATGTTTACACCGTACACTGTTGTTACTATATACCGTACGCATCGCCAACTTCATGAAAACAACAGCCCCTGCAAACCACTACTTTCAGTTTCACAAAATCAAACAAACAAATGGAAAATCAAAAATGGGGAAACAAAGGTAGAAATAAATAAAGGATTTAATGGGGTTACAGCAATTAGATGAACAGCCTACACTTGCACACTATCAAGCAGTGCCTCGCCATTTTAGCCTTCAAAGATTAAGATTTGAGAGGCGAGAGCACGTCTTTTAACCAAATTCCAAGAAGCAATTCTTAGTCATCTTTTAACCAAATTCCAAGGGGCACACAAACTACTTTCTGCGGCGTTTTTATCTTTTCATCAAGAAGACAGCTTCACTTGTGAGCCTCCTTAACAAAAGCCACATCCCCACTTACAGCAGTTGGTGACAGCAAGAGTTTCGCTTCATCACTATCATCAATTTCTGTTGACTCGCAGGGGGTGCTGGTTGCCAGAGATTCACTTCCACCTTCTTCTGAAGATTATTACCCAAGAATAGAAACATCAACGCCAAGAACGCAAACAAGACGATCAAGTTTATAATTGACTAGATGTCAGATTATAGTATATAAAGAGAAGGTTGTATTCAAGAAATAGATTACTCACCTAAGCACTCATGGTATTCAGGTAGCTGTTTAACAGTAGTTACTTGAAGGCTCTCGGGAAGCAGACAACTACAGAGAGCACCTGAAGTTTTGACGAATAGCAACATCAGTTTTCTTTCTCACAAATGGTGTTTCATTTGTAAGTAAAACTCTAACAGGTGAGATTCCAGCAAAGCCAAACAACTTATTTTGTAATATCTTTTGCACAAACACCCCTTAATGATGCTTGACCCACTGAACTTAAAAGCAAACAATGAGCTGAATACAGCATCGAAGCCCACCTCAGCTGGCTCTCTGCCAGTCACGGTGGAAATTGAGGAAAAGTTATCAATTCAAAGAAAGGAAAAGAATTTAAAAAGCTTAACTAAATGGAAGAATGCTTCGTACCTAGCCGAGCAAGCCGATTCACCCATCCTGGTATGCACTTGCCTGTCAATCTCCATGACATGTCATCTGTAAAATGGTTGCAATTTTTGGAGATGAGGTGATAGGTATCTCCATGATACTCAGAAGCAGCACTCTCTATGAATGTTCGGAATTCAGAGGGAGGCATAGTTATCCTGCCTAAAAGGATGGAACATCTGTAAATAAAACCAGGGCAGCTCCTTGGTTCCACTTCAAAAACTCCACTGGCAGAGAAGTCATGGGCTCCGAATCCATATTCCTTACCATGGACTGTTCGTACATGTAGACAAAATCAAAGAAGTTCATTAGATTTACGGGAATGACCATGGACACTAAGATTCTAATGTCGAATTCACGTCTTATAAAATGCATAATGACTTGAGGAAATAGCTATTCACACTTCCAAAACCACATAACAGATTTTGACACGCTATGGTTATAAAATATCATTGTCAAAAAAAAAAAAAAAAACAAAAACCACTCACCAAATCAGAACCCCCTATGGCTCTTAAACAATAACCATAATAAAACTGATGCAATACGGGATGTACTATAAGGTATAAGCGTTGGAAATTACATATTTCAGGCAGGCAGGCAATAAAAAAAATAATATGGGCAGTGACATTGAATTTGGATAAAGAAAATGCAAATCAAAGCACGTACAAATTATGTTGGATGAAATTATTAGCATTTAGGACGACGTAAACCCTAACACAGTAGAACTTCAGTATTCGAAATCATCAAATCAAGAAAGAATCGCCAAATTAAAATAAAAGGGAGAGAAAGACCTTCAATGCCTGAATGAAATATCCCAAAACCGAACCAATAGGTGTACTGGTTTAGAGGTATGAGATCGTATATGTTCAATACCACCTGCGTGTCACTGTTATTCAGAAAATCAGAGCTCGTACTCGAAATATCATCTGCCGCCCCCATTTTCAACCCAGATCAATCAACTTTAGAAATGCCCACTGGAGTCTCTCACAGTCACAGATCCATCTCCTGTCAGATAGCAATAACTTCTGAGATAACAAACAATAAAAGTTTTAATCTTTTTTTCTATTTGAGGATGATGATGATGTAATAATGATGGGCCCTATAAAACATTAACACACGAATTTATGTTTTTTTTTTATTGTGTTAAAAAACAATAGCAAAGACGAGGATATACTGATTTGAAACATGCCAGAATAAACGGAGATCAACTCTTTGAAACTAAAGTAGTGACGAAACTCACATACGAAAGCCCAAGCTCCAAAAATCCTAACTATTAATTACTCCATTTTACTATAACACTCCTAATTATAACTCATTTTATTTCTTTCAATCAAATCTCTTCTTCTTCTTTTTGTAATGAAAAATAATAATGAAAAGTTATTTGATAACAAAATATATAACAATTAATTACACCTACTTAATTTATATGAAAATTCAAATGGGAATAACACTTTTAGAACAAGGATATTATATTTGTTTTCATTAATATCATAATTTTGATAAATATTTGTAGCTCATAGTTGTTAATTTAAAAGTAACCCCTAAATTTATAGATTAAAGTTTATTTAGAATGAAGTGTCAAATATATAATAACCAAACTCAAATATAATTATAACCCAACATAATAGTGATTGTACATATTTTATTTAAAGGGGGTGTTTATAAATATAATAATGGTTGTTTTTTAAAGTGATTTTCGTTTAAAAATATATTGAAATAATATTTTTTTTATTTTTAAAAAATTTATTTTTGATATTAGTATATAAAAATAATCTGTAAATATAAAAAAATAAAAATATTTAATATTTTTAAAAAAAAATTAAAATATAAAAAAAAATGGATATGGAAAGATATGCTATGTTCCTTATTTTCTAGCTTCATTAATCACGAGGGAACTAGAACTTTGCTTGATGGATTATTTGTTACCGCAGATGGATCCATTGTTTTAGTGTAAAAAAATTTAATGGTTATTATTATTATTATTTATTAAAGGGTTGATTGTTCAAAGAGAATTTGTCAAACAAAAATGATTGTTACCCATGAAAAACTAAAGACTAAATGGATAATAATCAAGAGTCCTGCCTAGACATGTAATATTTAAATTTTTTTTATGAATATTTTTATTAATATGAGTGTTAGATGAATTGCATTTATCTCGATTTAAACATACAAATTTTAAAATTAATGATTATATAAATTTTTAATTATCTAAAAATTTATAAGATTTAAATTGATAATTTTTTTAAAAATAGTTTAAAACCTAACCAGTTAAACTATACTCCTTATAATTTAAAAAATACCCCTTATAATTTAATATCTGTTGATATTTAACTTAATAGATATTTCTAATTGATTCACGTGAGCTTTGTTTTCGTTTTCCATGGCTTTCTTGCCTACCACCATGAATAATAGTAATCGGAAATGTTAATGGGATAAGTTTTGGATGTTTACATGCATGCATGTATGGTGTTTTCTAGAATTGTTTTTTCAATAAATTAATATGCTAGTGTTTTATAAAAATATTTAGTTGAGTGCTAAAAAAAAGTATAACAAGTACAAGCCTTTTAAAATATTTAACACAAATCTTGTTTAGATAGAACTTGAATCAAATTTTAAAAGTATAATAATACTTCTTTTTATAATAATTTAAGTTAACCAAATTCATAACCCAACCTCCATCATTAATCCAAATTTTATTTCAAATTGACTCTTGAATTAAAGTTTAATATTATAATAACAATTTTTGCCTTAAACTTCTTAATGAATTCTTGAATTAAGTTTTAATATTATAATAATAATCCTTTCTATCTTACTCATCTTAACCGACAATTGTGGAATTAAGTTTTTTACAAGAATATTTTAAAAATAAAAAATAATAAATATTAGAAACTTGCCTTCTTTATACATCTATCTTTTCAACCTCTATTCCATCCAAAACAACAGTAACAAATCGCTACCCGACAAACCTTCTTTCCGACATCCCCTCACCATGTCAAATAATCTACATTTTACCATTCTCTTCCGACAACTAAAACATTACAGCTGAACTGCTGTAAAACAGTTGAGAGAAACAACAGCCTTCCAAAGGCAACAACCAGCATATTTACTTTCCAACTTTCTTGTAGTTGAAAGAGTGAATATTTGACAGAACCCACCCAGCAACAAATGCCAAGGATAGAAATTATCTAATTAATAGTATCTTTTCATAAAGTTACAGCTTGCTCACTCTTGAGGATAAACAATCAAGCAACTTCTATGAGAAACCATCTGATACTTCGTGGAACTTCATCTAGTGCTTGCCAAAGAACCTCGGTTCATTCTATTCCACCTGCAACACCACAAAAGTTTAGATTGTGAATCATAATATATATTTTCCAAGGAATGGAAATAAAATCGTTCAACAAAACAGTCCGAAAGCAAAACTTACAGTGGTAGCACCTCCTGGAAACAATAAAATAAAATAAATCACAGAGTTCCACAATCACAACTGGTCTGGCGTTGTTCTTCGGCGGTTGCGCTCCCTGTGCCTCCGAGGGCCTGACCCGCCGTCTGAATAATCATTGTCATCTTCTCTGGAAGAAGATCCAGTTTCACCGTCATGATTCTCCCCCCAATGCCGGGTGGCTTGCCTTCTGAAACCTAGCTGTGCTCTGACTCTTGAGGCACCAGACCAGCTACTACTCCTTGAACTAGATCCAGGTCTAAAAACTCTTATAAGAAAGAATACAGTGAGCCAACCACCATCATCCATAGGCAAAATGTTGTCAACCCTCTCTTCTCCAAATGAAGATTGGAGTGTGCTAAGCATGTCTCCAAAATCTCGCTGACGCTCCAGCCTCCTCCAATCACGTTGCCGCTCTGGATCAGCCTCTGATGGACGAACAAGTGGGTGTTCAAGCCTAGCATGTTTCCTTAGATCTGAATACGTGCCAGTAAAATTGCAAGTCTCGCAGGCACAGCTCCTTGATTTCGCATTCATGAAACTTCGTGCGGGTTCCATGACAAGCCAGTCTTTTATCTGCCCCCGACAGAGGGGGCACACTAGCTTTGGATGCGCCTTGTTCTCACAAGAAATGGATTCCGTGGGTAAGGATCCTTCCTCAAATCGATCTTCCAGTGGAACTGTAACTATTGATGCTGAGCTGACAACTTCAGAAGAATTCATGGTTGCGAGACTACTTTCTTGTGATTGTGGAGTTGAGGAAGTTGTTTCTGCAAATGACTTGCAAAACTGATCAAGACAATTAGAATGACGATAGCTTGTATCACACATGTATGGACGGCAACCCTTCTCATGTGAAGAACAAATAAGGAGAACAGCATTGTGTGGATGTTCCATGCATACAGGGCACCTGGCTTCTTCCCATTCCTTCAGATTCTCCTCAGTTTCTGAAGGGAGTTTAGGTGATGAACGTCTTGAACAGCTGGAGTTGCATGTATAAGGAGATGCCCTGCACCTATCAAAAGATATGGAACGATCTCTTCTATCCTTTGGCATGTTGATACTTCAAAAATATCAAGACAAGACTAAAGTATCCAGAGCTCCTCACACCACAGCAGCAAAATGAACAACGTTCTAAGAAAGCACATAAAGATCATTTATAAGGCAACCCAATAAGTGAAATAAAGTGTAGCATTTCTAAGAATGAATAATAATAACAGAAATAGAATCCTAATAGACTTTAGAGAGTCTAATGCAACCTGTGTAAATAAATGAACACAAATCCCAAACAAAATTGGGGAGGGGGGGGGGGGACAAATAAAGAAACTATAGCAAACAGGAAAGAAAAGAAAAAGATTTCTAAGCAAACTTGCAAATTCATACACAGACAAGAAAAGGTTCCAAGTTACAGCAGTCTTCATGGAGAAAATTACATAAGTGTAAGATAAACTTTATGAGAGAAAAAGGGTCCACCATTAACAATTCTCTATGACAACACAGAAACATCCTTTTATGTTCCCATTTATGAGATTTTCAGACTTTCTGACATACTTTATCCATAAACAGAGACAATTGTAGCAAATTAAGAATAACAAACAGAGCTTGCAGATAGCCTATGTTCATAGACATCAGCTATGCTTGTCGTCACAAATATGCCCCACAACATAAAAATAAAATAAAAGGCTGTATCAGTATCTGTTTACATTGACGGATCCCAATGGATATTCATACAACTGCAAACTCAAAATGATTAAACCAACATAGAACATAACCATGTTCTATTTATTTGTTAGTGTTGTGGTGGTGAGTTTGGGTACAGCCAAAAGGCTTCAAGGCATCAATATTGATTTGCACTGGTCCTTAATTGTAAACCCTACCAAATCCATACTGCTTTCTACATCGATATTATTCCTATGAACAATCACTTGTGATGAATTTAAAAAGTCCAGACCCTGAAAGATGGGCAGCTACCAAAAAGAGCAATTCTCCAATTATACAACTATCAGCAACATCATAAGATTGAAGAAGAGAAAGAATGAGTTCCAGATACAAGTTAACCGCATCCAACACCATGACAGTGCCATAATGTTTTAGAGCTACAGCCATCATCCTAATGTTATCAATTTTGCACCATGATTTCACCAAGTTGGTACGTTCACATTCCATATTGCTCTCTGATTTTAACATCATTCAAACCACAGCTCATAATGGCTTTATGGAGTCTGAGTACAGGAATTGAATGAGAGAAGCAGTACACAACCCATCTTTACAAATCCCTGAACTCAACTAGTTGTAAGTTGCAGGAGTCCTTTTACCCTTCAGCTTTACCAGGGCTACAAAGGACACCGCAAACTTGCGCAATGCCTCAATTACTATCTTTTGATCTTCCTCAAAAGTCACAAAACTTGGGATACTTTGACGGTTCAACAACAAAAAAATCACAGAAAACCCACTTGTGTTTTGCAACTTCACAGATAAATTCCGCTTCAAAATTCGAACCCCATGTGACTTACAAAATAAAAGCTCAGATGAAGTCATCATATACAAGTCCCAGGAACAGAGAGAGATGTGACATTCAAAATAGCAAGAGCAGGATGTGAACTTTCCACTTCCAATTCAATCTAAACAAGTTTCTTTACATTTCATTCCACCAAAAGCTCAAGCTAAGGAAATCAAACTCTTTTTCTATATTAAAATGGTTTCTTCCATTTCCACAATTCTAACCTCAAACACACCTCACAAACATGGAGAAATCAAAACTTGAAAAGATGCAACAATCGAAATGACTAATAAAGTTTCAGAACTACAAGAATTAAGACATGAAAAGTAGAGAGTTAAATCGGAGTAATCAGGCAAACAAAACAAGAAAGAGATATTACCACAACTTCTTTGAGAATTCGACTCCTGTTAAAAAGATTGTCGATCGTTACCAAAAAGAGATTGATTTTGAAAGAGGCTGCCCTTTTTTCTTCTTTTTTTAGGGCTACTTTTTTTCGGTTCCGGACAGACGACAAATGAGAGAGAATATATATGGTGTCCGATTGCTGACGTGGGAGACCTCGATTTCCTATTATTATTGTTTTAGATTAATTATTGTGTTTGGATTTGAATTTGAATTTATAATAAATAAATAAATAGAAACAAATCTAAAAATACCTCCTTCCAGAAACCCTCACTTTTCCTCTCTCTTTCCCCCGCTCTCATTCTGTCTACTGGACCCCTCCTTCAGCTGTTAAAAGGACTTCCTAAACTAAACTATAATATGTATTATTTGAAGAATTATGTGGCTTTGCAAGGGAAGCATCAAGAACTCTGGGGAAGAAAAGAGCAGACAAATCAAGACTAACCAGCTTTCTCAGCTTTGAGATCTCATTTGGAATCTGGCCTTTGAGGCCAGCGTTGGACAAATCTGTGAGAGGTTGGCAAACTTTGACTGGCCGCAGGGTTGTGTTGAAGTTGTTGAAAGATAAGTGTAGACTCTGGAAAAACTGAAGACTAAAAGGCCCACTTGAAGTGTCATGTCCACCATTGATTCATTCAGAGCTCAAGTCCCATGCTGAAAACACAACCACGATCACCCTCGTCACTAGTTATACCTGGCCACTCACAACAATACGAGGTTGAATTCAAAACTTCACTAGTTTTGTAAATGAAAGTTGTGTTGGGTTTATATGGATTTATTATTTGAAGTTTTTATTTTATTTAATTTTGAATAATTTTTTAAAAGTTAGGTTATTATAAATTATAAATTATTTAATTATTTAAGTTTTAATAGTAATTTATAAGAGTTATAAGAAATTTACTAAATTTCTATTTAGAAGAAAGGAATTGTTATATTTAGAGTGTTAGCTTTTTAATTTATGATTTACTTAATTTTTTTTTTTATCTAATAGACAATCACTTCTAAATAAGAAATATAGCTTACTATTTATAGAAAACTATGAAAAACTTTAAATATCAATTTATTATAAGAAATATAGCTTACTATTTATAGAAAATTATGAAAAACTTTAAATATCAATTTATTACCTGAATAATATTTATGTATTAATTTAGGATAATTTTAATAATTAATTCAATCAAGTTCTTACTTGATTTTTTAAGTCTAGAAATGTAATCTTTGTACTAATTATATTTCAATTCTTAATTTTTAAAATATATTTTATTCAAGTTATACATAATTAAATCATCCTAGTTTAATTTTTTACAAATGATTCTTAATGTGTATGACTCATTAGGTTTCTAATATGTTGGTCCAAATATAAATTCTAATTAAATAAAATTAAATAAATTAAACAATGTAATTTATTATCAATTCAACAATTGATTAATTTATATTTTAAAATCAAATGTATCGTCTAGCAACATATCATGATGTGGATCAGTCCACAAACACCAAAGAACCATTACATGTTTTAAATGGGTCAATCACAAAATTCAAAGTAAAAGCATTAAATAGATTGGTTGTGCAATTTTTAACCGAGACTAAACTTAGGGATAATTTGGAGCATCAAAAAGAGGCATCAATGAATTTAATTCATGTGTAAGAGAGGCTTAATCCACCTTTATTTGGCTATGAAGTTTCGATAATGGGCATTAGGTTTCGTTGGACGAAGAACAAGTTGAAAGCGACTATAATTTTGTATTAGTTTCAACCAAGTATATTTTGTGTTGTTTCCATGTGTTTTGTGGATTCCTAACTAATTTTGAATTTTTTATTACATGTGGGAACATGAATTATTTTTTTTAAATATTAGAATTTATTATTTTATTTTCTTATAAATTAGGAGAAAACATAACAAATGAAAAAAGGAATTCAAGTTTTTCCTAGGATTATTGAGTAGCATAGGTTATAAATAAGTTTTGTATTAGACCTATAATGTTTTATTTTCTTCTAATGGCAAAATTAGACTTAGACTTATGGGCTTTATTTTTATTTTGTTTGCTATAGCCTAAGATTTTGTGGTTTTAATTAATACTTTATTTTTAGTTAGAATCCAAGGCTTATTTGGATCAATGTTTTGATTTACTAGTAAAGGCTTTGAGTCAATTTTTATAAGTGGGTTGATTTAGCCCACAAGGATAGATCCATTAGAATTATTTTTTCATAATTATTTAAACACATATAAGCCTAAATTTCAAAACTTTTGATCAATAATACTTTTGGATTTTTTTAGTATAACGTGTGAGAGAGATTCTTATATTTTTTTTCTTAAACATACTAAATCTGACTTATCAAAGATTAAATAGCTTTGTAACATCTTTCAATTTTATTATAATAGTGTTGGTATCTTAGAACAGGTTTCTATTTTGTCACACTCATATAAAAAAAAATTAGCTTTTTTATATAAGATCTTAATCTTGATTATGGGTTATATAACCATATAATCATGAGGTTTGCATCAGTTGGTATCAAAGCTAGGCTTTGAGAATAGGTCATATCTTTTTGAATTTTTTTGTTTTCCTAATGTTCGTTAAGTTTTCAATATTTGATTCAATCTTCTTTTTCTTCTTCTCCTTCTTCTTTATGTCTGTGGCATCCTAATACAAAAAAAAATATTTTTTTAATTATTCCTAAACATATCAATAGCATAAAATTAAACAAAAAGGATGCCATTCAAAGTTTGTTTCAATTCTATCATAAAAACATTACTCATAAAGAACTCTAAGCAAGCCACCTTAGAATTAATTTAAATTTCATATATTTCTTACTGGGGGTGAAATTGCATTACATATTAAATTTAATCTTATTTTGATATCAATTTCTTAAGGTTTCAATTTGGGGTTTAATTTTATAGTTAATTGATCATACATAGATTTTGATACCTAGGCATAAGAGAACAACCTATAAACTGAGATCTATAGTTTGTTAGATATCAAGATACTACATATTGAATTTTAGGTCATTCTAAAATCGTTAGGCCTTAGTTTTAATTCTAGTGCTTTAAAATCAAATTTGCATCAAATTTCAAAACATGTTTTTGTACTGTTTGTTTCCAAAAAATCAATTTTTTCTATTATATTTAGGTTATTTAGGAGTCAAATGAGTGTCTCTATTAATTTTGTCTTTTGTTTCATTTAATGTCTTTGTTTTGTCCACAATTCGTAGGAATTTGCATTACTACTTGTAAAATCATAATTATAGTTTTATTTTGTTTGTTTTTAGTATATTTATTTATTTATTCTTGAGTCTACGTTCATAATTGAATTGCATTTCCAAAGCCTTTTGACTTGGATTGGTTAGATTTTTACTTTTGAAAGAACCGAAAGAAAGCAAGTTGTGAGGTAAAAGGCGTAGTGAGTTTTTTAGAGTGAAAAACCTTGATTTTATGTGAAACACAAGAGGTGTGACAATATATTTTGTGCTACTAATAAATTTTTGTAGATTTAAAATATGTTTAAAAACCATGACTATATGACACCAAAAGCTAATGGTGCTTTCCAAATACAAGCTATTAGCCAACAACAACAGCTTTTGGTTAAGATGACTAAAGAGCTGAAAAATAATATTGAATTAATGAGGTAATAGATTAGTGGGACTAATCATCAAGAAATTAATGTCTAAATGGTTGTACGGAATGTTCAAATATAAATTCTAATTAAATAAAATTAAATAAATTAAACAATGTAATTTATTATCAATTCAACAATTGATTAATTTATATTTCAAAATCAAATATATCGTCTAGCAACATATCATGATGTGGATCAGCCCACAAACACCAAAGAACCATTACATGTTTTAAATGGGTCAATCACAAAATCCAAAGTAAAAGCATTGAATAAATTGGTTGTGCAAGTTTTAACCAAGGCTAAACTTAGGGATCATTTGGAGCATCAAGAAGAGGCATCAATACATTTAATTCATGTGTAAGAGAGGTTTAATCCACCTTTATTTGGGCCATGAAGTTTCGATAATGGGCATTAGGTTTCGTTGGACGAAGAACAAGTTGAAAGAGACTATAATTTTGTATTAGTTTCAATCAACTATGTTTTGTGTTGTTTCCATGTGTTTTGTGGATTCCTAACTAATTTTGAATTTTCTATTACATGTAGGAACATGAATTATTTTCTTTAAATATTAAAATTTATTATTTTATTTTCTTATAAGTGAGGAGAAAACATAACAAATGAAAAGAGGAATTCAAGTTTTTCCTAGGATTATTGAGTAGCATAGGCTATAAATAAGTTTTGTATTAGACCTATAATGTTTTATTTTCTTCTAATGGCAAAATTAGACTTAGACTTGTGGGCTTTATTTTTATTTTGTTAGCTATAGCCTAAGACTTGTTTGGTTTTAATTAATACTTTATTTTTAGCTAGAATTCAAGGCTTATTTGGATCAATGTTTTGATTTACTAGTAAAGGCTTTGAGTCAATTTTTATAAGTGAGTTGATTTAGCCCACAAGGATAAATCCATTAGAATTAATTTTTCATAATTATTTAAACACATATAAGCCTAAATTTCAAAACTTTTGATCAATAATACTTTTGGACTTTTTTAGTATAACGTGTGAGAGAGATTCTTATATTTGTTTTCTTAAACATACTAAATCTAACTTATCAAAGATTAAATAGCTTTGTAACATCTTTCGATTTTATTCTAATAGTGTTGGTATCTTAGAACAGGTTTCTATTTTGTCACACTCATATAAAAAAAAATTAGTTTTTTTATATAAAATCTTAATCTTGATTATGGGTTATATGACCATATAATCATGAGGTTTGCATCAGTTGGTATCAAAGCTAGGCTTTGAGAATAGGTCATATCTTTCTGAATTTTTTTGTTTTCCTAATGTTTGTTAAGTTTTCAATATTTGATTCAATCTTCTTCTTCTTTTTCTCCTTCTTCTTTATGTCTGTGGCATCCTAATACAAAAAAAAAACATTTTTTTAATTATTCCGAAACATATCAATAGCATAAAATTAAATAAAAAGGATGTTATTCAAAGTTTGTTGCAATTCTATCATAAAAACACTACTCATAAAGAACTCTAAGCAAGCCACCTTAGAATTAATTTAAATTTCATATATTTCTTACTAAGGGTGAAACTGCATTACATATTAAATTTAATCTTATTTTGATATCAATTTCTTAAGGTTTCAATTTGGGGTTTAATTTTATAGTTAATTGATCATACATAGATTTTGATAGCCAGGCATAAGAGAACAACCTATAAACTAAGATCTATAGTTTGTTAGGTATCAAGATACTACATATTGAATTTCAGGTCATTCTAAAATCGTTAGGCCTTAGTTTTAATTCTAGTGCTTTAAAATAAAATTTGCATCAAATTTCAGAACATGTTTTTGTACTGTTTGTTTCAAGAAAATCAATTTTTTCTATTATATTTAGGTTATTTAGGAGTCAAATGAGTGTCTCTATTAATTTTGTCTTTTGTTTCATTTAATGTCTTTGTTTTGTCCACAATTCGTAGGAATTTGCATTGCTACTTGTAAAATTATAATTATAGTTTTATTTTGTTTGTTTTTAGTATATTTATTTATTCTTGAGTCTACGTTCATAATTGAATTGCATTTCCAAAGCCTTTTGACTTGGATTGGTTAGATTTTCACTTTTGAAAGAATCGAAAGAAAGCAAGTTGTGAGGTAAAAGGCGTAGTGAGTTTTTTAGAGTGAAAAACCTTGATTTTATGTGAAACACAAAAGGTGTGACAATATATTTTGTGCTACTAATAAATTTTTGTAGATTTAAAATATGTTTAAAAACCATGAGTATATGACACCAAAAGCTAATGGTGCTTTCCAAATATGAACTACTAGCCAACAACGACAGCTTTTGGCTAGGGTGACTAAAGATCTGAAAAATAATGTTGAATTAATGAAGTAATAGATTAGTGGGACTAATCATCAAGAAATTAATGTCTAAATGGTTGTATGGAATGTTAAAATTATTTTTCATAAGTTTATTGATGATAACCTAGATGTGGGTGAAGATGACTATAAGTTTGTATTTATAGGCCAAGGAAATAGGTTTTGGGCTGAATAGAGCAAAAAGAAATGTAAGCTTTAGCCATGGTACAACTTCTATCATCTATAATTATACTACATATCTTATATGGTCATACAAAACATATTCTTTATTTACTACTAATTAGTACTTAAAAGTGCATTTTTATCAAGGTTTTATATCATCATTTTGCACTTAAAGTATCAATAATTCCTTAACTAAAGCATGTTTTATAATAACAAGTTTGATACCATAAAATATCTTTAATTTATGGTAAATGTTCATTTTAAATGCAGGCCTATTACATAAATGAAAGGATTGATTGATGAGTTTAAGAACTAAAATTGAAAGGACAAAGAGATGACCAAACATAGAAAAGAGATGTTGGTGCGGTCCAAATTGAAACACTGTTTGGTAATTGGATCATATCAGGAGCTGTAGATCTTAGATTTAGGTTTACTTTATATGGATGGAAAGGTAAGACATAGGCCTACAACTTTCATATGGAGCCTAAGATTTAATAAGATTATTTTCAAGTCCAAATTGTAGCAACAATGAAGAAGTATGAATATATCTTACAACCCGAATGTTGTTCAGTGTTTGGCACATATTTGGAGTTCTAGAAGTCCAAATGACCTCCACTTTTTTTTATCTAGAAAGCTGAGATAATTTCCTACAACTTTTATGTTTTAAGTGGTTTCAATTCTGATGTTATCAATGATATTTTGGGCAGACAAGAGAAGATAAGGATTGTCACTAAGTCAAGAGTTAGTTATCCACTCATTAATTAGTCATCAAATTAATAGTTCCTAATTTTAGCCTATAAAAGGAGGTATTTGCCCTCCATTTAGGCATCTTGGTTTGTAGATCAAGATCATGCTCTTGCTTTCTCTCTTTATATTTTTATAATGCTTAAGTTTTGCTTTCATTAATATCAAGTTTATTATACCTTTCAATTCCTTTCCTTTACTTAGTTAACTTTTATCTTATTTATATTCTTATTTTGTTTATTTATTTTTCTTTCTTTCATAATGTTTAGCTAAGTTTATTATGTCAAGGTGAAAAGGTTACACTAATG
>NW_011501431.1:7759-43435 GCF_000495115.2 Populus euphratica | reverse complement strand
TAGTTCATATAAGCCCAGTTACTTGATATGTTTTGATTTTTATTTTTTATATATTTTTTTTATAATTTTAATTTTAATTAATTTAAATAGATTAATTAAAAATATATATTGGGATTTTTTTATTAAATTCTATTCAACTAAGATTAAACTTTTTATATATATATTAACAAACACCTTTTTTTGTACAACTTTTCAATATTTTTTTTTGTTTTTTTTAATTATGAATTTGCTTTTCTATGTACATTTAGTTTTATTATTGTATAATTAAATAAAACAATGACTTCAGAGAACAAAGTTGGTAGACCCTCTTAATTTAATAACCTAAACTATATGTTTAATTGGTTAACTTGAATCGATCTAAAATATTATTTTATTAATATTTTTAAATAATATTAAAAAATATTGTCTTGAAAATTTTTTAAAATTAAATTGAGATTTTGCTAGGTGGGACATGTTGTCAATCTAGTTATATAAAATCAATTCTAATCCATATTAATTTGAAACTTAAGTAAAAAAAGAGCTCATGGCGTTAGTTTTTATTGAAATTCATTAAGATATGTTCAATAAAAATATATTTAGGATATTATTTTATTAAATACTAAAATACATTCATAATTTATTTTATTAAATACAATTAATTTTTACTTTATTTTCAAATGAGATCACAACATTCTTTTTTTTTAAATATCAATAAATACTATTTTTTACAACCCTTCATGGTTCCATTTTCTTAAATCTTATTTAATCAATTTCTTGAGAATGTTTTTTTAATTGCTGTGCAATTAAATACCATATGGATTCTAAAAAGTAAAATTACTAAACAATTAACTTGATTATTTGGGTTAAAAATTTGATAGGTTAACCTATCTCATGGATTTAATATATTATCAATTTAATAATAATAATTAAAAAAATACTAAAATGACAACGACTTCATTTTTAAGTTTACACTAGGTTTTAAATAGATTGAGCTGTGTTTGAACTTTTCCAATCAATGGAGTACTTTAAAATCAATGATTAATTTGACATTTGAGCTGGGAAAGAAGTCATGACATGGGGTCTTGCAGGTAAGGGTGAGTTAAATGGGGGCGAGTTAAATAATACTGCCAAAAGCTCTGCAAAGCAGTGTGCAAATGGTGTATCATTCCTATATTTTTAATACATTTGCATAAAACAATTATCATACAATTATTTTTTGTTTAATTTAAAGTTGATGATGCCTTAAAAAAAATATTTTATGGATAAAGAAGGATACTTTTTTTTTTCATATCATCTAAAGTTTTTTTAAAATAATTATTAATATTTTTATTTTTATTTATTATTATCTAATTTTTTTTCCAAAAAACATTATTACACAAAATTGTTTTTTATAACAAATTGAAGGAATAAGTATTTATTTTATTTTTTATTTAAAAAACAGGGATTATAGTAACATATTATTTTATCTTAATAAAATATAAATTATTATTTTTGTTAAAAAATATTAACATGTATTCAAATAAGAAAAAAATAAAATATTAACTTCTAGCTCTGGTTTTCTCAATTATGTTTTTAACTATTATTAACAATCTTTTTTAAGATTTATTGTAGCATGCAATCATCAATTTATTTTATTAAAAATATACATTTAATTATCATTTTATGATTAAAATATTTCTTTCAGTTAAAAAAATTAACATCACCGGTGTAAATTTCAATACGAACCCGCGGCGGGTAAGCTGACCAGTTAAAGACTAAAAACAGAAATCAACAAGAACAAAACCCCTGCATAGCATTGCGAAGAGGGAGAGCAAGCAAAAGAAAGAAGATCTGTTGTTGATTTTTCCTTTTCTTTTTCCAAAAGAAAGTGAATTCTAAAATAAAATAAAAAAACAAAAACAAAAACACAAAACAACCTCGCTCTATCTATGACGATAGTGATGATGGTGGTGATGAGAGTATTAGAAATATAATTGGGAGTTTCATTCTCGTCTTCCGGCTTGCATTCAACAGACAGGTAAAAATATTCTCCTTTTATTTGATGATCTATCTTAGGGTTTTCTCTTTATCTTTTTTATTCCTTAACATAATCCAGCTGCTGCTCAATTCGTCAAATGTTTGCTTTTTTAGGGTTTCCAATTTAGACTATCAAGGCCTAACCTTCCTCCATCTCTGGTCTCTGTTTTTAGAGTTTTGACTATTTTGATCCACTGACTTTTTTTCTTTCCTTTTTAAGCTCAAATGATTAATCCTGCGCTTCTATGCCATCTTCACTTTGTATTAATTTGAAACGCTTTTAGGATGCCAAAGCTTTTAGTAAATAAAAAAAAAATTAGCAACTCAGATTCGGGAAAGTTTTTGTCAGTGTTATAATTGAGGACTGAATGGAAGGGGTGTGTTAGCAAAGCTTCAATCTGGGCTTAAAGATATGCTTCTGGAAGCTTGAAATGCAGGAGGTGTGTTTTATTTATTGGAAAAGGTGGGTTTTAGCTGTTATTATCTTTAAGTTAGAAAGTGGGATTGAATTGAGTATTACCTATGTTATTCGATTTTAAGTGTACTAAAAGCTTTTGATAATTTGAAGCATTCTAATCAAATCGGGTCTAACTTCCCCATTTGGTTGATTGATGGGTGCAAGCTAGGCTTCTTATGCTACCTTGATATTATGAATTCTAGTGATTTGAATTTCATTTCTTTTCTCCCATAAAATTCCCATGCATTATGTTTTTTGTTCCTTCCTTGGGCTCATATGTCTCAGTAATTTCAACCTGTGAACATTCGGTTTCTTTTTGGGTTTTGAAAACATCATGTTTAAATTTCAGTTGAGATTGGGGTTGCGCAAATCAATACAGATCCTATTTGAGGGGAAGAGGAGTGAATGCAAGTAATTACTAGGGAAACCTTTCAGAGAGAAAATTTTAAAGTGAGAAATTTCCTTTTTCATGATAGGTGACAAAATATATTAACTTTCATGCATGTTTGAAGCCATATGAAAGTTCTTATCCTTAATATCATCAATAAACACACTGTATCCTCAGAAATGATCCGTCTAGAAAAGGGTGATTGTGGTACACACAAGTTTAAAACTGGCAATGAAAGGGCAAAAAAAACATGTCTTTATTTGCGTGTCTTATCATTGATGAAACAAATCAGTTGAATTCCTGGAAACTTTGTGTGAAAGAGTTCTAAGCAAGAAAATATGATATTTGAAGGAGACAAAAAGGAAACAACCAAATTATGGTCCTGCTGAATTGTGATCTTGCGAAGTAACCTAGAAAGTCCTTCATTGTGATAATTTTGTATAAAATGGTTGCTTTCAAGTCTCTAACTTGCAGTTGGATTATATCATTGCCCTAGACCAATGGTCCTTGCTGAATTTGAGTGCCAGAATCAATTTATACCGTTCATGTTCCACTCGCAAAAATATTGGCATTTATTACTTGCTGTAAGGATGAAGACATGGTTCACCTTGGCTAGGAAGCCATGATTATTGAGAGTTTTTTTTTTCCTTCCCTATGCGTGTTCAATTTCTGAACTTCAAATATCAGAATTTTTTCAGACCATGACTTTATTTGGTTTTTACAGGGGTTTCCTAGTTGAGAGCACAATTTTGAAGATTCATAAGTTTATCATGGATGTCAAAATAATGAGATATTATTTGAGTAGTTGAATTGACAAGCTTGTGGGGTGAAAGGGTACAGTTGCTCATTGTTTCATTTATGTGTTTATCTTTTTCTGTGAATAGGATTAATAAGGGAGAACTGTGTTAGAAACCTAAGACTTCTTAATTTTGTTATCTGTGCCCGAATCCGTTAATTTTTAACAATTAAATGTGATTTTATCAATGTAATCTTAAATGCAATGTCTGTTAACCCCTAGCTGATGTGACAATTAATTGCTTATACCATGATTGGTATGGCATGCGGATAGGCTAACTGTAGAGACACATAATTAATTTCACATTCATAGGGACTGATACTAAGATATAAAATCAAAACTAAAATGATTCTTGCATGTCTGTGCAAATCCTGAAACCTGAAAATTTCCACCTTTCTTCAATGCCTTTACCATCCTGGCAAGGGTTCCAATGGAATAACCATGCTCTTATTAAACATCCATAGCCCCCTTTCTAATCCTCTGACTTTTCTTTTATTTCCTTTCCATGGTACAAGTCCATCAACTCTCATGTTCATCCTTGATCTCAGTCCCATGACAAACCATCCTCCTTTGGAACCATTGCAATTGTTTTTAACACTGAGTGCCACCATAGTCCTATCTTTGACTATCTTTGAGAAACTTTAGGGAGACACTGCAATCTAAATCAAATTTACTCACACCACATACCAGAGCCTCTGAACTGGAAGCAATGAAGCAAAGATAATCAAACTTTCTGTCAATAATAAGGGCCAAGATCATTTTTTTAATTGCAGGGTTACAATTAGATTTTTGTGATTGTTTTTATCTTATTTGGATTTGGTTTAGTACAGTTAATTGCTATGATGTTAATCTTAGGATCAACATTTGGTTGGTTCTTAGAAATTGTAGTTGACAATGCCATGAGATACACGTTGCCAGTATGTTTGACAGGTGTATGGTTTCTTTAGAAGCTTCAGTTGGAGGTTGGAATTTAAAATTAGGTTGGGTGTTAGGCTTTTAATTGGGACATGGACAGATGGTGATACAAGTTGTGATTGTGAAGCATTCAGGGGCATTTAGAATGAGAGATATGCAATTCCAGTTCTTTTTTTGATTTTTATTTTTCGAGATCAGATGACAGATGATGCAATGCCATTAGCTAACTTCGTGTTTAAAAACATTTAGCTTATTTGCATGCCAGATCAGTGATGACATTAATAATTTTGCAGTCAGGTCAACTTGGAGTTACAGGACATCCCATTTAGGAAATACATTGATACAACATTGGTAATTGTGACATTCAGTTGTTACAAAATAAAGTATTAGGACTCAAGTAGAAAAGCTTGAAAAGCTGTAGGACTTACAATGCTGTCATCCTACAATGATAAACATTAGTAAGTTTGTCTCCATCTTGTGTTTTGCTCCAAGAAGCACCTCAATGGAAGTGGCAAGAGAAGTGTTGAGTATTAAAGATTTGATGGAGACATTGCTCTTGATATTGCTAACTAATGTACAAGGAATCATGTAAACATACCTTTGTCATTTGGCTGAATGCTTCATTGAGCAATGATTCTATCAAGTTTTGTGTTGGCATCAATTCTCTCTTTGTTTGGATTGAAATGGCTTGTCACATAATTAATTCATCAATTGAATACCATTTGTACAGCAATAGCTTTTATAACCCTTGCTTTGTGTCACTCTATTTGCATTATCATTGTTTATCCTGGTTAGTTTGGTATGATATTTTCCTTTTTTCTTTGATACAATCTCTGTATTGCCTATTGACATTCATTAGTTGTAGACTTGCAGTAGGGAGTCACTCTCCAATCCGACATCTTTTCTTTCATTTTTATGATCTGAGTAAACTACCTCTAAATATTTAGAAACTAAGAAAGAGTTTCCTAATAGCCAGTTGATTTATGATGAGACAGGTGGATACTGCTTTCTTCATTACTACCACTAGAGTGATAACCTGCTTCAAAGATTGTAGCAGATTTTTTTCTCTTGCTCTGTTCGTGGGTTTTTTTGGATAAGTTTCCTTGTTTACCATATCTAGCTATGACTTTGCTATACCTCGGAGTGCAAAGACCTTGCATGGGGTTTATAAGATTTAGATCCTTTGCTCCATCTTTAAGAATTTTGTTAGCCATCTTTACTTTGTTTTAATGCATTGCATCTTCAGATGTTTGGATTGACTTCCTAATGTAATGATTCTTGATCTGTGATCACATGCTGAGAATGAATCCTTAGTTAACAGGTAACCATGAGAATCCATGCTTTTTTATGGTGAATTGAGTTACACCTCCCTGGACTTCAGTCTTTTGCTTTGTCCCTATAAAACATAATGCTTGAACATGAAAGGTTAGCCATTCAGGCACATACCCCATTTTGTGAGACATTGAATGGTGCACTTCATCCATTGTGTCTCGCTTCATCTTTTTCTAAAGAGCTTTTATTGTTGCCTTCCTACATTAGAACTCTAAAATTTCTCTTAACAAACAAGTACCAGTACAATGAGGTGTCATTTTCTAAACAACCACTATGGCACCTTTACCCCTTCACTTTTTCAGCACAACTTATCTAACACCATGCCTGTTATAGCTTGCTCTATGTTTGGAAGAGACAGTGCCTGACATCTATACTCCTTACCTCCATGTCTTGTCATAGCCTGGAGCATGAAGTATAGAAGTTCATGGAGTTATGTTCTAGGAATCTCACTGTTTCTATTTTTGGAGATCAACTTTGAATGCCCAGAACATTTGAGGGCGGAAAATATCACGACAACCTTTAGTTTTATCCAGCACCATATTTCTTCCCTGATCATGTAGTTTCAGTAGACAAGTGTATCAAAATGCCAAGTTTAAATGACTGATACATAATGAATATACGGCAACTATTGATAATCTTTTCAACCTTTGCATATGTAGCACAATCTGTGCTTTTTTTAGTTCTGATTGAACTCTATGTTTAGCTCTAAAGAGTCTCCACTGTAATGATTTGCTAGTTTAGTGATGGTTCTTTCCTTTTTCTGGTAATGCAGGTGTGATGGAGATATCATTGCTAGAAGTGCTTCTCAAAACCATCTCTACCTTCTTACATTTATCAAAGGATGATAACATCAGTTCTGATCCAGTTCAGAAGTACTACCAGAAGGCAGAAGAGATACTCAAGTTGTTAAAGCCAGTATTTGATGCCATTGTTGATTCTGAAGTAGCTTCTGATGAAGTGCTTAATAAGGATTTTTTAGAATTAGGTCGATCTGTTGATGAATTGAGGGAGATATTTGAGAGCTGGCAACCATTGTCAAGCAAAGTTTATTCTGTAAGTTTTCAGCTATATTTTTGTGATTATAGATGGCATGTTTGTTCTACTCATGGATTTTCAGGGTGGTATCAAAGCTTGCCTTGGTTTAGCCTCTTCATGATTAGTTCCTGTTTGACCTTTTCATATGCTGTTAGCTTATGTAATGATATTGAATCCCTTTCTTTATATTTCTATTACCAACTTGCTGTTAGTCATTGTGACAAAAGGTGGAAATGTAGCACGGATGTTTGAGTTGAAGAATAGCAAAGGTGGAGGGTAGTCACGTTGATAAGAATTTTTTGCTTTGGTTGTTGAAAACAAGATGCTAGGTTGTTGATTTAACAATGACAGATGCAGTGCTGGTGATGACAGTAGTTCATCTGTTCACTGCATTTATTTCATTTCCTGTGACGGTAATTTCATTTATATATAAGATTTTTTTCTCTGGAACTGAAATGCAATAACTGCAAATGCTGGTTAGTAAATGTGCTTGGGGGTCAGGTTGGAGAAAGCTTAAATTTGCAAATAGTGGGAGCTAGCAGTGCCTTGGAACAGGCTTCACTTTGTTTTTAGATTTCTATACCTGTGAAATTCCTGGAAGCATCTATCTGTGGAACTTGATTAGTTGAAGCTTGGGAATTGTTGCCATTGCTGTTATCATCCTCATCCTTCATTCTTGCTGTCATTTCTTCGTACTTTGTTTCTTGAAGTTGAATGCAGGCATTTAATTTATGATATTCATTCATTGAACAATGAAAGTTGAAATCTTGAATTATATTCCTTCATTTAGTTTTCAGCATGAACTATTATCTTCTTTATGTTTGTCATTACTTATGCATAATGTATAGAGCTACTTGCTGAAAATAGGAACAAAAAGATAATGCCAAATGTTCTACCCTTTTAAAATGGTCAGGTTTGTTTTGGTTAAGCTTCTCTTGTACATGGTGTCTAGGTTCTGCAAATTGAATCATTAACATTGAAGATTCGTAATCTGGGCCTGGATAGTTTTCAGCTATTGAAGTCTTCCCATCAACAACTCCCGGATGAATTAAGTTCATCTTCTCTTGAGGTATTTGTCCACAAAATCTTGTTTTAAGCTTGTAGCTATAATGGTTATAGAAATAGCATGCACCTCAGTAAGCTATGAACTAACAATTGAATGCCTCCTGATTGCAGAACCGCATGCAGAAAATTAAGCATTCTGTATATGAGCAAACATCATCCATCATTAAAGAAGCTATAAGTGACCAAGAGGAGGGTGTTGGACCCAGCTCAGAGATCCTGGTGAAAATTGCAGACAGCCTGTGCTTGAGGTCCAATCAGGAGATTTTGATTGAAGCAGTGGCCCTAGAGAAGTTAAAGGAGAATGCTGAACAAGCTGAGAAAACTGCAGAAGCTGAGTTTATTGATCAAATAATTGCCCTTGTGACTCGCATACATGAATGCCTTGTTCTGATAAAGCAGTCACAGACATCTAGCCCAGTCCCAATACCTGCTGATTTTTGCTGTCCTCTCTCTCTTGAGTTGATGACGGATCCAGTAATTGTGGCATCAGGGCAAACTTATGAGCGGGCATTCATTAAAAACTGGATTGAACTTGGTCTCACTGTGTGTCCCAAGACACGGCAGACTCTGGCTCACACTAATCTCATACCTAATTACACTGTAAAGGCATTGATTGCAAATTGGTGTGAGTCAAACAATGTGAAGCTTCCTGATCCCATAAAGTCCATGAGTTTCAATCAGCCCTCACCACTTCTTGTGCATGTAGAGTCTATTGCATCCAGGGATTCACATGTTCTTCCTCATTTGAGGGAAAACCAACCATTGTCTCCTGAGTCAAATCGGTCTGCTGGTTCACCTGGTAGGAGCATGATCTCTTCCAGTGGAATCCATAGAGAGGGAAGTTCTCCGCTGCATCCCTGTTCTACTTCTGAGGGTTCCTTGTCAGGTGCAGTTGGAAATGGCCAGGGTTTGGATATTGCAAGAATATCATTAATGAGTTCTGAAGAAAGGTCAGGTAACTCAGAAGAGAGGTATTTGAATTCAGTTTGCCACCATTCTGCATCACCATCTAGAAATGAAGTTTCAACTGCTGTTAGAGCTGATGGTCTGCTATCTCAGAACCACAACAGAAGTGCATCAGCCTCCAGTGCACTTGCTCATGCAGCTTTTCCTCAAGGAGCATCAGGAGATGCCAATGAATCAACAGAGTTCTCAAACCATTTTACTTCCTACAGCAGTGATACTTCTGGGGAGGTGAAGCCAGAGCCACAGGCATCTTCTACCTTGAACACCCCGCACAGAGAACCTGAGTTCCCATCCTTTTTGGTTGATACACGGTCTCGAAGCCAAACAGCTTGGCGCCGGCCTTCTGATAGGCTTGTGCCAAGGATAGTTTCTTCTCCGGCTATTGAAACAAATGCTGATCTTGCTGGCATTGAAATGGAAGTTCGGAAGCTGGTTGAGGACTTGAGGAGCACTTCAATTGATATTCAAAGAGACACAACAGCTAAACTGAGGCTACTTGCTAAGCACAATATGGATAACCGGATTGTTATAGCAAATTGTGGGGCCATTAGCTTGTTGGTTAATTTGCTCTGCTCAACAGACAAAAAAATCCAGGAAAATGCTGTCACAGCACTTCTTAACTTATCAATAAATGATAACAACAAAACAGCAATTGCAAATGCAGATGCTATTGAGCCCCTGATTCATGTCCTCAAAACAGGAAGCCCTGAGGCTAAAGAGAATTCGGCTGCCACTCTCTTTAGCCTCTCTGTGATTGAGGATAACAAGGTCAGAATTGGAAGGTCTGGGGCAATTGGACCACTGGTTGATTTACTGGGTAATGGGACTCCAAGGGGGAAGAAGGATGCAGCCACAGCTTTGTTTAATTTGTCAATATTTCATGAAAACAAGGCCCGAATTGTAGAAGCTGGTGCTGTTAAACATCTTGTGGACTTGATGGACCCGGCAGCTGGGATGGTTGATAAGGCGGTTGCTGTTTTGGCAAATCTTGCGACAATTCCCGAGGGAAGGAATGCCATTGGTCAGGAGAGTGGGATCCCTGTTCTGGTTGAGGTCGTTGAGTTGGGTTCTGCAAGAGGGAAGGAAAATGCAGCCGCTGCTCTCTTGCAGCTTTGCACAAATAGTAGTAGGTTTTGCCACATGGTGCTCCAAGAAGGTGCTGTCCCGCCATTAGTGGCATTGTCTCAGTCTGGCACTCCAAGGGCTAAGGAAAAGGTACAAGGTTGAAGATGCTTTTCTACCTTCATCTCTTTTCTGGAAGATTATGATAACGAGTTTTTGGTTGCTTGCAGGCGCAGTCCCTTCTTAGCTACTTCAGAAACCAACGGCATGGTAATGCTGGAAGGGCTTAATATGAGACGGACAACCTGTCAATGCGATCCAAGGTTTTGATTCAAGTTCTATACATAATGTGTACATTTGATGTTGCAAATAATGCATATGAAGGTTTTGCGGGTTGGATTTTTTAAATGATTTGTAGAGAATTGATTTATGGGAGGGCATGATTGAGGCCTCTTGTGAAAAACTTCTTACATGTGAATTTGGAAAGAAAATATACCTGTGAATTGTCTTTGCAGAGAGCCTGAGCAATGCGATTATAGATGGTGATCCATGTTATTTCAGTGATGTCATGACGAATTCATGACTGCTTTCTGTGCGAGTGATGTTGGTGTAACTGTTGTCGAAGCACCAGATTGTTTTGCATAAAAAATTCTTCCCATTTAAGTGGGGGAACTCTTTCCACAATTTTCAATCTAGTTTTTAGAACCCACGATATTTGGCAGCGAATTTTCCAAGCACTTGGAATTTTGACATTATTGCAGTTCAAATTGCCAATTGCCACGAGGTTAGGGAGTCCAATGAAGCGAGATGTGCTTCGCTTGTCTTCTGTCTGCATGAAGGTTGAGTCCTCAATTAATAGAATCAAGATCATGTGCACTCTTGTTTAGGGTTTACTCATATCCCCGTGATGCTATTTATGGTCAGGTTGAAGGTTTTCCTGTCTGTGTATGATAGAACCAATGACGGGGTAGGGGGTGAAATAGCCTTTTCATGGATTTATTCATTATTTTAGAATTGTTTAGTGATTAATTGATCTTTTCATAAATTTTTACTAGTTAAATTACTTGGTTATCTTCAAAAGCAATAATAATAATGATAATAATAATAATTTTAATCTATGTTTTTCTTAAAAAAAATTTACTACCCGTCCAACCAAAAAATTTTAGGCTTGGCTTCATGAACATATTAGTAATTTCACATTGGGTTATTTAATTATATGTATATATATATATGTGAAAAGGCTGCTGGTGTGTTTGTGGAACTTGTCAGCAAGTGAGCCACTTCGTTATTTTAAATAGCGCGTGTGGGGGCTTGAAAAAAAACAAAGAGGTTTTCTTGGTGTTTTTTGATTTATCACGGTGAGGTTTACAAGAATTCTTTTTAGTTTGGTGGTGTTTGATTATTATTATTTTGTCTTTTTTTTTTTATCTTTGATTTTCATGCTTAGTCTTGCAACACATCAACTCTTTAATTTATTTTTTCTAAATATTTCATTTTTTCTTTTTTAATTACATTTTTTATTTGAATTAATTTATTGAATTGAAAAAAATATTTCTATTATTTTTTAATTTAGAATTTAGATTTGATCTTTATTTTATTGATTGTTATTTATTTTAATTGAGATATTTTTTTAAATTAATTTTTTTTACGATTTCATTATATTAATATTTTAGATTTAATTCTTATTTTTTATTGTTATTTTTTTTATCTTGGCAAGTTTTCTAAATTGATATTTTTTTATTTTATTCTTCAACATTAAATTGAGCTTCTTAATGAGAGTTTAGTATTTAATGGGCAGGTTTAAAATATTTGTCTAGATTTATTTGTTTTTTTTTTCATGTTTTAAATTCATGTTTTTTTATTTTATTCTTTAACATTTAATTTAATTGGATATTGAGTTTCATAATTTTTTGTTGTTGTTCTATATAGGATTTTTCACTGATTTTAAAAATTACTCAGGTTATCTTGAGTTTTATTTTTTATTTTTTTTATTAGATTTAACTCTTTTTAAAGAATATTTTTTAATTTAATTAAATTAATTTCTCAATATTTGTTTTAAACATATATTGTTTAGTATGTCACCTTCTTCATTTTTTTAAAGTTGCTTTAAAATATCCACAAGAAAAAAAATTATTATTTATTTCAAATTCATATATTTTTTATATATTTTAATATTTGATTTGTTAGGGGATTGAACTCTATTTTTTTAGAAGAATTTTTACTAATTTTAAAAATAAATCAGGTTATTTGAAGTTTTTTTTATTCATTAATTTATTAAAGATGTCATTAATCGTTACATATACAGTTGATAATTTAAATTTTTAACTTACTGACCTCTTTGCATTTTTTTTATGCTATAAAAAAAATGTAAAGAACCGGCGCTGCGAAACGAGTAATTTGCTGTGGGGACTCGATAGTTTAAGACCACAAATATCGAGCTGCAAACTCCAAGACTGTCGAAACTCGAAAGGTCTTCCTTGACAAAGAAATTTCACAAGGGTTCGTGCAGGCCAGAGAATGCTATACGCGGAATTCGAAACTTCTTGGCTGCATGTGCTGACGATAATCATCACGCAGCTTCGATGTTAATATAAACATTTTTTTTTTCTCTCCCATTTTTTTTACTATTTTCTTTTGTTTTTATCTCTTTTTTATTTTTAATTTTATTCTTATATTTTCTTTAACAAAGGTTAAAGTTATTTTTGAATTTTTATATTGAATCGTATCCCATATCAAAATAATTTTTATATAATATAATTTTAAATTTAAGTTAAATAAAGAATATGACATAGAGGATTTTTTTTATTAATTTAAAAAAAATCTAAAGTTATATTGATTTTATGATTAAAAAAATATGAAAGTAAAAAATATGATACATTTTAATCTAAAATCATTTTTTTATTTTAATTACTTATATTTTGTAATATCCATAATCGAGAACTCTTGAAAAAGTTGAGAGAAAGTACAACATGACAAAACATTGGATATCATGTACTAATATTTATATTATAAAATTAAGATGTCTTCTCCTACCAGAGCTACTATTATATTTCCCGTTAAAATATTTGTGAGTTATTTTTGTTTTAAAAAATCATTTCTCAAAATAAAATTTATATATATATATATATATATTAAAAATGCATAAAGCATATAATGTGAACAAAATTTTTAATCATGTCCCAAAAAAAAATTAGCATGATGTTATTCTATTAATCATTTTATTTTAAAGATTATTATATGTGAGGTTAATATTAAAGTTGGAAATACGAAAAGAAATTGTATGATCCCTTTTTTAGCAAGGAGTTTTTTTTAATCTTAATAGAGTTTGTTAAAAGGTATAAATCCTTTAATTTAAATAAATAAAAAATAACATAGAGCAAAATAACCAATAAAATTTATGTTACTGTGAAACACATTCATATAAAAAAAACTCTTTATCAATTAAACTAATTGTATAATCATAAATCATTTATCTCATCAAGGTCTCTATAATTTGATCTTTAATTATTCATAAACTTCTCCTTAAACATGTTTATCCAACTCAAATTTATAAATCTTAACCCATTAATATAATCCTTCAACATTTGTATATATATTTAAATATACTACTAAGAAAATCAATTGAAATTTAATAATTTATTTAATCCAATTCTAATCATTATCAACACATCATCATATATTAAAGACATACAAAATTTAAATATTCATTTTAATTCCATAATTCTTACCTTTTTATCTATTTTTGGCCGGATAAAATAATTCCCTAAAATTTTTCCATCTTGTGTTTTCTTCCGTAACACCATCTAAACCTGCCACCATCATCATTTATTATAAAAAACACATCTACTTTACAAAATCTCAACAATTACATAAACCCTAGTTTCCTCACAATTTAGAAATTTCTATGCTCTACTATAAAAACATAATTAAATATGAAATTTTTGCATAAAAACAACTTACCTATATATTTTAAACCGAATCAAGTGTCACAACATTAACTAATTTATAATTGGTATCAACTTACCTAGATATCAAGTGTCATCTATCTCTTTTTTCGAATCAATTTTCTCTCACTAAAACCTCAATTCTAATTTCCTAACTCTCTTGCTCTCTCTTATCTCCATTGTTTTTTTAAGAATTTTTAGTTAGATTTTTTTAAAAGATAAAATGGTCTTGAAAGTTTAGAGAAATAATTAATATGATTTATGTAAGAATTAAATAAGAAAATTCAGATATTTGTCTAAAATCATTTACTCACTAATTTTACACTATCAAGTATAATTCTCGATTTAAATATTAGATCAAGTTGAAATTTTATAAATAAACTTAGGACATGTTTTTCTATCTTAGATTAAAATTTTAAAGCTGTATAAGAGTAAAAGTAGTCAAACAAAATAAAAAAAATATATTATGTAGACTTACTAATAATAATTTCATAAATAAGTTAAAAATAGAAAAAATTCAATTCTTAATCTCTTTATAACTAATGGGTCTCCTGAAAAAAAATATGAGAGGAAAAAAAAGAAGAAGATAAAGTTTAAGTGAGGAGAGAAAATTCAAGAAAATAAATATGGAAGTAGAAAGTGAATTTTTAATTTTTTATTTCTTTACTAGACTTATTATTATTTCATGGTAACATTATTGATTTTATTTTTCTTTTAAGCAATATTTGTTCCATCACTCTTACTCTTTTTATTTATGTTATATTTTCTCATAGCTTACCATTTATTAACACACTAATGTCTTAGGATCATTTATTTATTTTTCCTTTTTTTTTATTCACCAAAACTCATTACTGATTTGATTTTGTTGATGTTAAGCTAAAAATAAAAAATTCTTATTTTTAACCCTAACAATGCTTCTTTATTTATTTATGGAGGTTATCATATTCATTATGCATGACACTTATTATTATTATCATCCTTATCATCATCATCATCATTTATCTATTTTTTTTTTTTGGATTTTTGTTACCTCTTAAAATTCTTATTTTTAACCCTAACAATGCTTCTTTATTTATTTATGGAGGTTATCATATTCATTATGCATGACACTTATTATTATTATCATCCTTATCATTATTATCATCATCATCATTTATCTATTTTGTTTTTTGGATTTTTGTTACCTCTTGAACTCTTACTATTTTCAGCCTACATTTACACAGGGGATTACACCTTTTGTTTGCTATTTTCCTTGAATTTTGGATTAAACTTACTATAAAAAAATTAATTAAAGTTAAATTAAAAATATTATTCACTTAAATATCATTTAATTTTGCTATAGTTTTCAACTAAAATCATATATTTTCCTAAAAATATTATCAATCATTTTTTTAATTATTATAAATGAATCTCACATGCAAATTTTTTTAAATATAATAAAAAATATTTAATAATTATTTTTATTTTTTATTATAATTTTTACATAATTTGTTTGATTAATTATTTTTTTCTTTAATTGCATATAAAATATCAAGACATGAATTTTAATATTTTTTATTTAATTTTTCTTTGTATATCATGATAAGGCTTTTTTTAACTAAAAATACCGTGTTAAAAATTATTTTTACATTAAAACAAAAAAAGAAAGAAATCCATGAATAAATAAATGAAATTTATATCGAAGCGATACATCCTTACCTATTTGTTTCAAATCATTGAATTTTTTTATAAAAACATATTTTAACTTCCTATCCTTTTTATTAAAAAAAAAAGCTACTCATTAAAAAAACATGTTTTTGTTAAACATAAAAAATTGCATGAATAAGAAAGAACTATTTTTTCCTTCAAAATTCTTCTAGAAAATTTTTAAAATATAATTCTTTTAATCAATATATATGTTTTTTTAACATGTGTCACATTATTTAATAAAATTAAACAAAAAATATAAAAACAATAGCAAAACGCACAATGGAAAAAAATAGAATTCATAAAAAAAAAGCTTTTTATAAAGACGTCCAAAACGTGCTTTTAACCCGTACTTATCTGTATTTTGTATCATATTCTTATGATTTTTTTTCTTCTTAAATACATTATAAATCTAAGTGGAGCCCACTTGAATTATTCTCGTATAAGCTGTGACATATATACGAGTTCTCCCTGCGCTTCCTTATTTTATCTCAGCTGCAGAACACCTTTTGGTCTCTTCCAATTATAAAAATATATATATAAAAAAAATCCTTCTCCTTTTCTCACTTACTCACCGCCCGGTCACACCTATACCAGCGGCGAATCTTTCGTCGCCGTAACCTGAGCCCCAAATACCTTTCCTCAGGTAACTAATTGCCTGGTTTATTCTCTAATCTAATTGTTAGGGTTTAGGGTTTTATTCAATTCCAATTCTAGTTTCAATAGTTTCAGTTTTCACTATTTTTTTCTTTCTTGGTATTATCTGTATTAGATATGTAAAGTTTTGTGTAATTTCAGTGAATTCCCATAATTTCAGTGAATTCCATAATGAAATCCCTGTTTGGTTGCTACAGTTGCGTTCTTTTCATTCTTATTTTATAATATTTTTATCTTCTTAGATATTATTGTTATTATTAGAATCAGTTTCTGTAATTTGGAAATCTAAAATCATAAAAAAATGATTTTTGTTCTCAAGTATATTTTACATGTTTTGAATAATGGGGTGACGATAATTGAACAGCTGAATAAGAGATTATTATTCTGTTGCAGCCATTGAGTTAAATCAACATGGGTCCTGACTTGGAGATAAAAAGCAAACAGATTGTTGCTGTGGAAGTTTCGGATAGTAAAGAGAATGTAAGTGTGCGGCAAGATCCTGAAGATAATAAGGTCTTGCAATGTGCAAGTAATTGTCAGGAAAAAAGCTTTCATGATGATCAAGATAAGGAAGCTGTTGGAAGTGCGGACGTGGAGGTTAATATAATTGATTGTACCAATGGCAGTGACAATGAGCAAATTGTAGCTAGATATGAGGATTCGACTGAGAGCATGAGTTCTTTTGGGGACTTGGAATCTGAGACTAAGAGTGTTTCTTCTGATACTGAAGTTGAGTCACAGTTATTTGTTGGAGGGGGGTCGATCTCTATATTTGATGGATGTGGTGGAGCATTTAAAATGAGGTATTTATTAGTTCGATTGATTTATTTTGTGCACGCATAATTTAGTGCTCAACTGTACGTTCGGAAACATAAGTAATCAATTAAGCTAATTCTACCTCTTAGGTATTGCATCATGAAATAATAATTATGGACTATCATCAATTATTAATTTTCCTTTCTCAGTGAAATTAAATAGTTGAAATTTAGCAGGGGGCAAACTTGTGCAAATCTCCATGGTTGTCATCATTGTTGTCACTGATTAGCTTTGCCATCTGTTATGTTAACCTGTATTTTGCACTATGAATGGCCTTAAAACATAAATTTGGGTTAGGATTGTGAAAAAAAAAAAACAAAATCAGATCCACGTAGCAACCCCTTCAGTGTATGGATTTTATTATCTTGTTTGCTGAAAGGCAGGTAATAGGCCTCTCTTTGACATTGCAGTGGAAATCATAGTAATAGTAACTTACAGCTGTGCTTTCCTAAACTCGCATCAACAGTTTCATAGGAGCACCAATGTTATTATTACATTGCTGCTACCTGGCCTCTCATTCTTTGAAAGGTTGTTGAAGGGTTGTAACGCTTGCCCTCTGTTAAAGTAAAAATTTCTGTTCTCATTTGCAATTTACTCCTGATGAATAAGCAAGGGCGAACATATCCATAATCAAATCATTGTATGGCCTAAATCCTTGCTATAAATTTTTATTTTTTTATCTTGCTTCTCTATTAAAGTAAAAATTTATGTTCTCATTTCCTATGTACTCCTGATGTATGAGCATTGACAGACATATCCATAATCAAATCATTGTATGGCCTAAATCCTTGCTTTAACAATTTTTATTGTACTTCAATGAGACTGATGTGGTTCCTTCTTTTTAGTATATATTTACTAGCTGAATTTGTCACAGCCAAGTCCTCCTGAGTCTTGCATGTTTTCTTTTTTGTTTAGTATATGTGAGACAAGAAAAAATCTTACCTTGTTTTCCTCAATTTTACTATGTTCTTGTGTTGTTTGCTTGATTTAGCTTTCAAATATTGTTTCCCATGCAACCTTTGTGGCTATTTTCAATTTTCCAGGAGGAAAAGATTGACAGATCATTGGAGGAGATTTATACGTCCTCTTATGTGGAGAAGTAAGTGGGTAGAATTGAAAATTAAGGAATTTCAGTCCCAAGCGCTTAAGTATGACAGAGAAATTGCAGAACATGAACAGAGAAAACTATTTGACCATGAAACATTTATGGCAGAAGGTTTTCCTGTGAAGTCACTGCCATTTTCTACTTGTATGGAAAGAAAGAAAGCAATGAAGAGAAAGAAAAGAAAGAGATTTGAAGAGACTGCGGATGTAGCATCATATATGTTACAACACAACCTCTTCTCATATTATGGTATTAAAGTTGCCAATCCTTGCCTTCTGTGTTGTTTATACTCCTATTCTTACAGATATTTTGCTGTAAATGAAAAGCAATAAGCCTCAACTTCCTTTTCTTTTGATTCTGTATTGGGCAGAAAAGAGGAAGTCTGCTATTGATGGTGCTTCTATCGATGATGGTTGCCTTAACCTTGGTAAGGAGAAATATTATAAGGAGAAATATTATTGACTATTTCTTTTTGGGGAATGAATGATTTCCTGGCCAAGATCTATGAAATCCGTGCATACTCCTATAGATATTTTATGTGGAACTTCCCAATTGCTTGCCTTACCATATAAGCTTTTAGAATATGGGCTAAAATAAAAGCATTCTAGTATGCCTAACTGACTTTATTTGCTTCTATATTGTGAGCTTTTTGTTCAGTGAAGGACTCTCATTCCAATCATTTTAGAGGGGGGCATGTCAGGACTTGTGTGTGTATCAAAGATGTCTTGTTTGAAAGTAGCCCCATGCATTCTGTCTGTCAATAGTTTTGGTTGTTGATTTGATGCTTCTCTCCTCTGCATCATTTCATTTGTTTTTTGGTTGTTGATTTGATGCTTCTCTCCTCAGCATCATTTCATTTTTTTTTTCAAAGAAAATGTCAAAGTACTTATCTAATTCCATGTTGACTAGGAACATTGCAATTATTCAGGTTAATGAGAGCAGTAATTTGAAATGTTATAGGTGATCCATCTGCACTCACTCACTAATATGTTCAAGACATGATTGTTCGAAAACATAAGACTATTATATGTTTCCTGATTATTGTTGTGGTTGAAAATTCTGACAAGGTTATTGGGTTCTTAATGTTCTTTTATAGGTGGTGATTTTTCAGCTAAGACAATTAATGGCAATGATGAGTTTGGATTTCAAGATGGATTGGCGTCTCTTCAGTCTAATGATAACATCAGTGAACATATTCTTAGACAAATAGAGGTGCTAAAAATGCAAGTACATAAGTTGAAGGCCCGGGTAGACAAAGTTGCTAGTGAAAATCCTGTGAAATTCTCTTCTGTCAATGCATTGAGCTTACTTGCACCGTCTGATGCTTTGACCAGTTCTGATTGCAATCCAGCTTCAGTTGCCAAAAGGGGAGATAGTATGCCTTCTAGATTGCCACATACTGTATCTAACATGGGAAATGTTATGCCTGAAACTGCAGTTTCAAGTCATGGAGAGGCCTCCTCCTCTCGATCTGATATGATTGGTAGCACAGGCCTACCACATGTTGGGGCTTCATGTGGAAATGTATGTGTTTCTTCCACGATTTGTAATTTACCTCATTTTCACTCATCATTGCTTGAAACTACAGTTTTAAGTCATGGAGAGGCCACTTGCTAACAATTGTTAAGTCTTATGAAGTTGTTTATCTGTCATATCTTCAGGCTGAGAAAGGAATTCTGATGCATAATGCTGCAGTGAAAGAGGAGAAAGGAAAAACGAAAAAATCCAATGGTGGTGTAACAGAGAAGCCTTGGGGAACGATGGGAAAGCAAACAACCCAAGAAGCTTCAGAGCCTGAGCTGCCAGAAGAGATGCCAGTGACTCGTGTGCGTTTCGGTGGGAAATCGCTTCCTAAATCCAGGCTCAATGTTTCCAATAACAAGAGAAAGCGTGGGAGGAGAAAATAAGGCTTCCCAAAAGAAAAGTTGGCACCTACTGTGATTAGAATTGTACATGCTGCTTATTCTGACGTGTCTTCTCTCTATTCTCCACTTTATACTGCAAAATCAGTTACATAATTCTTATTCTGTAAATCTCTCTCCATCTACTGCCACTTTGTGCACTATTTCTAAGTTTGAATTCTATTGTTTTGTTGTGATTCGTTATACTTCCATAATACATTAGTTTTTATACATTAAAAAAGGGTTCATTAGCCATTACACATTCAAATTCTTACAAGTCTTTCTAGGCAAGCAGTGATGGTAATTAAAGAGTTGTTTTAATTCAATCTGCACGAGGCTCTCATCTCCTTGCATCTAGGCTCTTTGGTAAGAAGGGCATATACTAAAATAAAATGAATGGTTGATGGCTTGACTGGGTTGCTTTCATAGTAAAATAAAATGAAAGGCACGGGGATTTTTTTGTTTTGTTTTGTTTTTGTTTTTCGTTTTTGTCATGCTGGAGAACGAGCAGTAATTTTCTGTAGCTGCACCTTTTGGTATTGAAATTCAATGGAGGGAAGTGAAAGGGGAATTCACTTTATTTGAGGAAAGAAATTAAAGTGTAAAGAGCCTCGGAATGGAAGAGGAGGGCATTCAGGAGTTTTATCAGCAATCACGCCATCTCCACTGGCTCCTCCTTGAAGCCAACAACTCTTCCAAGCCAGGAATCAGATTTCATATTAAGAAAAGAGTTGTTAGATCAGATCATGTATTCTTTCCTTACATCGACCTCCAAACCCAACAAAATATTCCCATTCTTTTCATCTTTATCCTCCTATTCCATTGTATAAGAACCTCTCCATCGTTGGATCTACTCGTGTTCAGGTTTGCAAAATGGGGATGATCATGAGTTTCATGGGAAAAGGTTAGCCATTGTGTGATCTAATATCGTGTAATTTTGCTTATGCTTTCCTTTTACCCCCCTTTCTTCAATTTTCCTTCGATTCCTACCTATTTTTATTCTTCCTTTTTTTTTTTCGTTTCTCAAATCTAAGTGGATGTATGAACAAGCGTTTATGTGATTGTGTTTAAGATTGTGAATAATTATGAGCCGTCTGTTTGCTGGTAGGGTCGCTCATGCCTACAACACAGATGCCGAGTTATGTGATGGGATCATTCTATAAGCAATTTGTGGACAAAAATATCAGGACGTTCGATGAATTCCATGTTGCTGTTCTTGAAATCTTCAAGTAAGATTACAATTACCGCATTCTTTTCCATAAAATTTAATATGAATTCATGTAATAAAAATAATATAGAATGAAAGTTCTCATGCACTGTCTGTCTCGGGCTTTTCCTTCTTGCATTTCTATTGTCATGATGAGTATAGAGTCTGTCTATTTGTTTTAGTATTTTAAAAATGTTTTTAAAAAATTTTGAATTTATTTTATTTTTTATTTTAAATTGATATCTTTAAATATTTTAATACGTTTGATATTAAAAATAATTTTTTAAAAATAAAAAATATTATTTTAATATATTTTTAAACTAAAAAATATTTTTAAAAAATAACTATTATTATACTTTTAAATATTTTAAACCGAAAGACTTAAGCTGGTACAATTTATTTATTTTTGCTTTGAGGATGGATTATCCTGATTGGTAATTGCTATGATTACATAAGAAGGCTAATTAAAGGCGTATATCTTGTTCCTTCTTTGAAGTGATGTTTGATTAATCTATCTGGTGTAAAATGAGATTATCTCCCAGTTAATTATAACTTGGTCCCTATAGTTTGTAAAAACTAATTAATTAGTCCTTATACTTATTCCGCATATTTTTTCATTTATAACTTAATCCTTTTCATTTATTTCATGTTCCCTTTCAATTCCTTTTTATTCTTATTCTTATTTTATTAAATAGAAAAAAGATAAAAAGAAGAAGAAGGCATAGGATGGAAATATTGATCAGAAAAGATTTTTTTTTTTGAAACAAAATAATACTAAATTAAATATATTCAACACTAGTCAAATGATTATTTAATTGATATTATAAGACTTATTTAATTTATTTTTGATAAAGTATATGAACCATGTTTATAACTTACTCAATTTGATATATATATATATATATATATCCTTCTAACAAACTGATTATTACACTCTTGACAACTTAATTTTACGCAGCGCAATCAACTCGTCGTTACCTGGTAAACATTATGATGTGCCCTCAAGGAAGGATGTAGAGGTTAGTTCAACCCTAAAGGATGATCGCCCTGCACATTCACATTTATTCTCATTAGCTTCCAAATTCTATAAATGTCAAATTAATATACAACATTATAAGTTGTCCTGCAGGCTGGTTACAATGATTGGAGAGCAGCTCCAGAGTTAAAAAAGAAGGAAATATTTATCAATTTCATGAAGGAAAAATTAAACACTGGCAAGTTAGATAACTCTACCTTTATCATTGGGCTAGCAACACCTCCAGCAGCCATGGCTGCTAAAAGAGCAGGAGAGAATGTGCCCCAGTTAGGGTTTGTCAAGGCCATCCCTGATGTCATCTTTGTGCCATCCGCAACGATACTTGCCCTTGTCTCAGCCAAGCTCACTAAAAGGATGCTACAAGGAAGCCCTATAGCATCTTGATGACTCCATCATCCTAAACAAATAATTAATTCGATTGATGTAATGCGCGCTAGCTCCACAATATTGTTGGCCATTACTTGAAATGTTTCAAAGAGTGATTATCATTAACATTATTAACAGATTGCCTGGAGTTAATTAATTATATTGTCCTTTTCAAGGGAATATATATATATATATGTTTGATGATCCATATATGTGTTCATAAATTCTGTTGTCAATGGGAAAAGATTAAATATCATATTAATTTATCAATGTGCATGGCACCTTCCCTTCTACAAAAACCGAGATTAAATATTTTCTTTATCAGAACTGAACAAGTCGGTGCTGTTATCAGAATGAGAAAGTATATAATAACTAAGATGCCGAGCTCAAATAAGAGTAAACTAGTACTAGGAAACCGGAGAATCACATTTTTTAAGAACTCAGCTCGTGCACAGCAGTCAATGAGACAAGAAAGACCAGAAACGACTACGCTATTTATTCAACATTATGGCTGTCCATCTTCTTATTACAATGCTACTAACAGTCATGAATCCATAGATGCAGTTTTTGGAAATGTCTAAGTACAAGTTGTTGCATTTTATTGAGTGAAAAGGGAAAATAAAGGTTGAGATTATGGATTTCTTAAGGGCATTTGGAGGTTCCCTTTGAGTTCAACTTGTCTCTGTAGCATGGACATTCTGACTTGTTCCCATAAGTCCCTGAAGGCACACACTTGCAATCTTTGCAGCAGATTATGCAGTAGTCATAGCAGCGTTGGTAGTATCCCGCCTTGGCACACCTAGCCTTGCACTTTGGATCACAGAAACCTGTCACGTTTTCCAAGCCAATAAATCTACAATTAGTCTGTCATAATAAATTAAAAAACCCAATACTATATAATATATACGTGTGTAAATAGCAGCTAGGTGAATGGTTCTGATTACTTGGAATTGCTGGGGAGGAAGGTGGAGGTGACGCGATGTGGTTGGGCTCAGCCATGGTGAACCGAAGGAAAGAGGACAGGAGGACTACTGAAAGTAGCAGCAGTGCTGCAAAAGAAAGCTTCATTTTTTTATGTCAGCAAGGCTTGATTTGAAGGGCTAGCTAGAGGTCACTGCTTGGGAGTTGATGGCCTTGAGGGGTTTTACAAGGGTATTTATAGTGGCCTAAGGAGACTATAGGGTAAGCCCTACGTGGGAATTGCTAGAGATTATTCACTAATTACGCATTGTGAGGAGGTTCTTTTTGGGGGCGGGGCATCGATATGAATTTGTCTCGACTTGTGTAGCCCAGCACTAGCAGGTTTCTTTTCTTTCTTCTATTTTTGTGCCACTCGCAGCTTCCTCGCTAGGTGTTCATAAATTCAAGAACATGTACATCCACAGCAGATAGGTTTTGAACAGGCTGGTGGAGGTGTGATCTCCTCCTGCCAAGAATTGCCCGTGTAGCCACATGCTCCACCAAATTACATCAATTCAGAACATTGGCAGTGTGAACTATATAGTTTAAATAAGTAATAGTATTTATTTATTTATTTTTCCTTTTCTGACTGAGGCTTTTGTTTCGTGCTTTCGTGGAAGCACTCTTTGTCGGTGTTTGGGAGTGTTTCCACCGAAACAAAGATCCACAGAATATGAAAATTCAATTTTTTAAGAATCACTGTTTCAACTAAAAATACTGACTGAATTCTACTATAAATGGCATTGCACATCAATGGTGTTTTTTTTTTTTGTAATTTTATTAGTGTAAGTAGGTTTATGGGTTAGGATTTTTTCCACTTTACATGCTCTCTATGAGAAGTGTAAAAAGCTAGACCCTTTTTAATTTTTAATACTTGAAGTTTTGAATTATGTAAATATGATCACTTTTTTAGCTTTTTATAATCGGTCAAGCTGGTATTCATGGCCCATAAGCAACTAGGATATTTCTTTTAGACTAACATGTTTTTTTTTTTTTTTAATGTCTTAAAAATATTTTTAAAAAAATTTAAATTTTTTCTATTTACTTTAAATTAATATATTTTTAGTGTTTTTAAATTATTTTGATATACTAATATAAAAATAATTTTTTAAAAATAAAATATATTATTAATATATATTTTAGCATGAAAAATTATTTAAAAAATAATTATAATCAAATTCCTAAATAAACTTATACGCGGAGCCCGTCTTGTTAGCCTAGACATGCGTAACCCTTAACCATTCTTATTTTTCTTTTTAAAATTTTAGAATAATATTTTTTTTAAAGTTATTAAAATATATTAAAATAATTATCCAATTATGTCATTTATGGTAATATTAATAATTAATTTTTAAATAATTATATATGAATATAATATACATAATTTTTCTTAAAATATTTTTTTTATTAATATTTAATAAAAATAGAATCTTTATTTTTTTTATTTTTTTTTCAAATTTACTATTCTATGTCTACTCATATAGGTGCATAAGAGTTATTGATTCATAATTGTTTATTTATTTATTTATTTTTTGTCAAATCTTGTGTTCATCGTTATAATAATTTTTTATTAAAAAAACAATGATTCTAATTAAAACAAAGTTTTCATTAAAAAAATATGAATAGAGGAAAGATAGTTTTTTTTTTATTAAAAATATATTTTCCCCCATGAATTGAAGTCATTGGAATTTTTAAAAATATTTTTATTGTTATTAGTTTTAATTCAGTAAATCATGCTATTAATAAAACAGAGAGGTTACTGCCAAAAAAGAATTATCTGGATGAAAAAAAGATAATTTTGACTAAAAAAATATTTTTTTTCTCTTGAATTTTAATTATTGTCTTTCTTAATATAATAAATGAAAATATATTTAAAAAATAATCATCGTCATGGTGGGTCATAATACTCAAGAAATTGTCAGACGCAATATTGTTTACTTAAACTTGCTGAAGTTTCTAGTTGCCAGTGGTAAAAAGGGTCGCCACCGCGGGCACTCACACCAGTTTCTTTATAATTTACATGCCACTTGAAACAGCTGTAATGGGCTCACTGCAAGCTGTAATGGCTTTCTCCAATGCGCCTCAATTGCATTGCATTTTTTTAACTGTTTATAGGGTTTGGTAAAGACTTGGATTTCAAACCTTAGTATAAGAGAGAATGAAGATGCAAGAACTGAGAGAGACTTACAGGCTGTGTGACATCTCTCAACTTGCACTTGTTTTATCTCTTCACCAGTGGCTTCTCAGGGAAACACATCCCGTGCTGCTTCCTTGAGGCAATGGCTCGTATTCTGTAAACAAATTCGAAAAAAGAAGAGCCCAAGAGAGACAGAACAAGCTAGCATGTCCTTCATGGGCTGCCTTGAAGAGAAAATTACTAAATTATAGAAAGAAACTGCATCCTATGTCAGAAAATCATGAAAGAAATCGTGTATCCGGTGCATCCCACTTGGTATTTTGTGTGCCTGGTTGGCCTTACACATCAGTAGTTCGGGCTTTTCATCCTTTTTAGGAGGTTTGCTTGCTTCATGTTCTTATTCCAGGGAACCAAATATACGGGAAATCACCTCAAATCAAGCACATGATTCCAAGACTCAATGCGCAGAACCACGAGACCTGGAAACAAGGCTGAAAAGATGCTTGTAACAGCAAACAATATCCTGTGCAAATGCATTGTAAACATTAGGCTTGGTTTTAGCTTCCTTCCTAGATTAGAATCTATTCATCTGTATATATACTGATACAATTCACTGTAAGATTGTTTGGGACGAACTTCTTTGAAAATCAGTAAGAGTTTTAGCATTTTCCATCTCTTCAAATCTTCATTACCAAATCTCAATAAAAGAAACAAAATGCCTTCAATGCTAAAAGGAAACAAATCGAACTACCGGTGCAAGGCTCTTTATTATCTGTCATAGCCATAGGGATTGAAGATTATGACTTCTGCCAAGAATGACGATATAAAAAATAGACAAATAAGGGGAGAAACATTGCACTTGAGTGCATGACATCAGGAACAACAGTTACGAATACAATTTTGTGATCATTATCAAGAGGCAGAGCTTATCAAATCACTATTTTGCTCTCAAGCTATGGAAAGTTGATAAACTTTTTTTTTTCTTTTTTTGAATTCAAGCACGGACCTCCTTAAATCGGAGAAACAATTTCTCAATTTTAGAACCGTAGCACTCAAGCTATAGAAGGGTCATTGCCCTGATGAAACCAGTTCTGCACAACCTACATGGCAGCAAAACTTGGTGCACAATTAGATGAGGCCCTACCTTGTCGTGTAATTTTTCTCAACTCCTAAAAAACCACAGAAAGGTGACATAGCTCCCCTTTGTAATACATACACGGGGCAGATAAATAACCATAAATGCAAGCTATACTGTGTAATTAAATACCAATGTCAACCTCCCAGGAAGGTGGATCGGATGTTTTGACCATGAGAAGGCTCTTCGGTGCCATGGCTGGAAGCTAGTAAATTGACCTGCACAAGGATCTCAATAGTTTCAGCTACTGCAGATAACCTCTACGCTTTAACACTGTCAAGCTTTAACACTGTCAAACAACGTCAAGCACTGGTGGTTGCAGAAGTTACCTTGATGATTTCCCACTTAGAACATGGTCGTTTAGAGGCTGTTAACACACTCATGTGGAAAAGCTGCATTTGGGAACACGGCTAATAAATGTTTCATACCAGAAAATGCTTCACAATGATATCTTGATTCCACATAAAACAAAGATAATGCCTAGATCCTGAAAAACATGAATATTCTGGGTTTTTCAGCAATTAAATGTGTTACCGTTGCATATATGTACACTAGCAATGAAAACCGCGCAGGAAATTTGAATTTGGAATTGTGATTGAGATTTCTTTCAATGATGAATATTTTAATCCTTGCGAAAATCTAAATCTGAAAGAAAATCTTATAGATCAAGAAAATGAGAAAATAGCAAGCGCAATAATTTTTCAGCAAAAAACTTACTCTGAAAGGATCACCCCTTAAGGACTGAACAAACAGAGAATTCCCAGATTCCACATCCTGCAGAGAAACAAGAGCCACTTCAAATTCCTAGCCATTTGTCACAAATAAGAGCTGTGCAGAGAAGTAATGGACTCAAGTGAAAGATACAAAAATGGAATTTCAGAATCTATCATTGGCATACCTCCAGATAAACGTCCCTAAGTCGCCTTCCAGTTTGAGTACAACAGATTCGGACAACATTTTCATCACAACTTCCACTAATGATGTAGTCACTTCCATTAATGTAGTAGGAGCGAGTATAGTTATGAGCACTTCCTGTTGAAGCTATCTTGAAATCCATGTGAAGCCTCCCATCTACTGCCAGAAGTTGCTTGACCTGACACCAGAAACAAGAAGTTCATTATTGTTGGATAGAGGGAGAAAAAGGACATCGTGAAACCTAGAGCAGCATCTTGCATTTGATGATACATTGGTGACATCTAAAGTGAGATGGGTCAAACGGTCAGGTCGAATTGGAAGATTTTATTGACGACCATGCTAATTAGAACAAACCCTTTCAAGAACCATGGAACCCATATTCACTCTGTTAGAATAATGAAACTTTTTCTAAATACTCTACAGTATATTTTCTGATGTGTACTGTATGCATGCAAGTAGTATGTACTTGTATTTTGGGAGCTAATCTGATATAAAATCTAATATGTATGAAGACTAATATATTGCAAGAGATTAGATTTTGTACAAGTTAGTAGCAAGTCAGATTAGGTAACCTAGCTCTCTCTAGATGTATCAGTTATGTAACCTGCAAGTGGACAAACAGAAGTGAAAGACTAGAAATTTCCGCTCCAACTTTTCTCTCTAGTCTGTGTTTCAAGTTCAAAAACCAAACACAATCATGTGACCAGAAATTTAGAATTAGTTAGTAGTTTCTCCAATATCACTTGAGTATATACATAATCTAACAAGGAATACCTCATTATCAACAGCTGATACAAGCAGATAGCGATCATCTGGTGAAAAGCAAACCATCACATTTCCACTTGAGCTTGACGCTGTATAGCATGGCCACTGTGGTTTCTGTCTCAAATCCCACAGCTTGACATCATGGTCAAATGAGGAAGTTGCAAACAAGAAGGGGGAATGGTGTGCAAATTTCACGACATTAATGGGTTCTCGATGCAAATTAGTATATAGTTGTAAACGTTTTCCACTAAAGATGTCATATAGAGCAACATCTTTTGAGTACCCGCTAGCCAAAAACTGATCATCTCCAGAATTGACATGAACAGAAGTCAATTGGTCAAAGTCATCAAAAGTGACCACACCAGCACTGCAATTTACATCACTGACTATTGGCTGTATATGACTGATGTCAAACAACTTCAAGCAACCATTATCAGAACCAGCAAGCAGCTGATAACACACATAAAAGTTGATCAGCAACTGCCACATTTATGAGAATCAAAATGTAAGATGATTTCACAATCTAAATAATAACGAAAAAGTTAAGATGTTGCTACAAGTAATTTATTGGTAACACATACCTTTGAAGGATACTTCTTGAGCCAACAGAGACCCAAAACACTGTTCATGTTGTTAGCAGATGGAACATAACCAACTAGCTTCCCACTTTCATGATTGATTACAACAACTTCACCATCAAGAGTTCCAAAAACCATCAGACGAGAATCAGATGGATGGTATTCAAACTGCCTTGCACGAAGCCTCTTACTTCCTTCTTTATATATACTAAAAGTTTGCAAAGGATGCAACAAAGGCCATGCAGCAGACCCAAGTTTGGCAGCAGTAAGAGACCTTGAGAAGTGACATGGACTCTTTCCATAATGGCATGATTGCTTGAACTTTGAGAGATTTGGGCAGGAAGCACCCGTTGTTCCCATCTCACGCTTCTGCAGAACAGTAACAACACTTTGTTTGTTCTGTCGTTTATATGGTAAGTACTCATAGTATTTTGAAAAAATAATTCTTCCCATTTCTCTGTCCATCTTTGTAATGGAAAAGTTATCTAAAACCTCCAAACGAGGCAGCAAAGCAACCATGTATTCCCTATAATGTTTCTCAAAGCAAATGGGTGAAGGATGATGTGAAATATAGTCCTTTAATGGGGTAGGGCGGCCATTCTTCAAGTCCCACATATGTGCTCTTGCAAGGATCTCCTCTTTGTCTGTAATCTATAATCCGCAAAAAAGAGACCTGTTAGACAAACTAAAAAAAACCTCATCACAGCACTCAATAATTTAAAATTTTCCCTTCCTAACCAGCAAATCCTCTTACCTTGTTTTCCAAATTTGATAGTCCATTCAAATTGGGTGGGAAATCAGATGATATTTCTATTGAACCTACTCTCTGAAGGCAGCTTGACATTTCAACTTCACTGATATGCAATAAATTATCAAATTTTCCAGACCCTTCATTGATCAAAGCTGAACCTGTGAGTGAAAGTAAGTCCCTGCAATTCTCTTTAGCATGGAAACCTTGAAATGTAGCATCTCTAATGCTGATAGATGGTGCTGAACCAAGTTTCTCAAATGCAATTCTTGCTTTGTCACCAAATGATGCAGGACATGGTCCAGTATCCTTGCAACATAAGCAATTTTGGAACCGTAGTTCTAGTAAGGAAGGAAGTTTTGATAGAGCAGCAGTGGTTGTCCAGAGATTTGCTACCCTAGTCTCACACATTGAGAGACGCATCAGACTTGGCATGCAAGAAAAACAGTCTTTATCCAAACTACCAATTGAAGTGCAAAAATCCAAATTCAAGGTGTGTAGTTGCATAAACGTTCCAGCCATGTTGAGCTTTTGGATACGAGTAGACCTCATGTTTAGAATATGACACGCTAGGCCATGATGGCACAAATCCCTGGAAAGATCCCAAATTACAGGACATTGAAACGTAAATAAATGTAGAGTACCACACACACACAAGGATGATGAAACTTCACCCTCCTCAAGTAGAGTTGATTAGCCATGCATGTCATTTCCATGCATAAGATGACGGACAAGAAGCACTTTATTACAACAAACTAAATTAAGCAATGCAAATGCACCAAGAAACAGATTAAATAATTATGGTAGCCAGTGGATATCCCTTCGAAGGGCCCAGAGAGGCTAGGAGCCTCCCTAACCTAAGAAAATTTCCCTAGGATATTATAGCTTTGCTCCTCATATTTACATCATTCAAAAAAGTCCTTCTATAAAAATTAAAATATAGATTTTTTTCAACCGCCCTCAAAAAAGTAGTTGAGTGCTGTCACTGTTGCCGGGTCCTGATTTCAACCAAAGTCTGGACCTTTAGCATTTCCACATTCAGGGAATGCTGATAAGACTTAACATGACATTTGAGTGCTTGGCAAAACAAGGGTTTACCATTACACGAATTTATCTACTCACCAAGTGCAGTTTCCATTATCAGTATATCTATTCTATCAATTTAGGACATGAAATGGCACATTCCCAGACAAATCTGCCAGCCCAAATTCTTAAACCTTTCCCCCTTTGCACTAGTTCTTATAGACTGAAAATTTCCACATGAAAGCGAGATCTGCTGCTTTTTCCCCTCTACTTTTAAGAATTCAAACTGAATTTCTCCCACTAAATTGGTCCAAAGTGCACTCTCTTCTTGCATTCATATTATTCTCCAGCATCCATAGTCTTGTTTCCATCGTTATATTCTTTTCAAAGGCCAACATAAACTGGAGAGTGGAATTTTCCAATTACAGTGATTTTACATCAAAATTTTAAAATAAGTTATGAGAGCTTCATGCCTCAACATCAAATTTCTTCCCCCCACCACCTTTTTTAAATCCAAGAAGGGAAAAATCTAAAAATTAAATGAAACTTAATGATAGATAATGAAGTGAAATTATAGAAAACAAAAGGCAAATTATCCTAGAAAAAATTATTCAAAAGTGAGGCATAGTAAGGTGATACTACTAACTGCAAAAAGTTCTCTTCTGGGGACATGTCATGGAGATCAACTACTCGGAGTTTCAGATTGATAGTCTGCAACAAAGGCATAACATATTCTTCATTGAAATTACAAGGTGATTCATGAAGTATGTCGACTGCATCAACATCAGAAGAGTCTATTGCCAGGAACACATCAATCAGGGGATAAATATCAGCATCACATAGCTGATTCAGAAAGAACTTAATGCTGCACTTCCCTTGTTCGGACTTCTGGATTTCAGCCTATATAATGAAAAGAAAAATTGTAATTCATGTGTCTGGTGCCTTCAGTGCTAAAAAAGCATGAGTTTACAAAAATTATTGAAGCATACATCTACAGGCTTGAGAAGTAAAAAATTTAAGGTGTAAAATTCTAGTATCGCTCAGTAGGATGCAAATGTTATTCTTTAAAATGTGAGCACACAACATGAGCCACAAGTTCTTTCATTCATTTATGAGAAGATGATTGATCTATTGTAGAAGCACCACAAATCAATTGTAAACTAACAATCAGCAAAAGGTCTGTACACAAATGCCAGAGAAGTGGTCTGAAAGAAGTATAGTATTGAGTGGATTGTTATACAGAGCCATCCTTTTCGACATGTACTAAGCTAATCAAATGGCTGTAGTTATATTAGTTCATCCATACAGGCATTGTAGCAGACTAAATTGATAATATTTCAGGATCGATGTAAGATTAGTTTCATTGCTAATTCCCTCACAAGAAAAAGATACATTATTCAAGCATTTAGAAAAACTACATTAGATTCAGTTACATACAAGTCCTTAGAAGGTTAATAAAGGCCTTGTACTTTAACGTTTGACCACCATATTCTACATCAATCATCAACTCTGAATGTTCAGATGAACCAAGACTTGTGAATAAAGAAGTTTTCAACAACCTACTTCCTCTAAGAACTGGTCTTATTACTAGCAAAATATTTCTGCTAAACTGATGGATGATATTCTCTTCGATTGAACATCTTCAACTCATGCCTGCAAATCCTTTCTAAAACATACAAATTAAGCAGAGCTGCTTTAGTTTTAAGTTAAATTATTCTGAGAACAGATTCAGAACACGATACGCTTAGCTAGTGCTTGCAGAGGAGTGCAGTTATATTATATTGGATTACTACATTACTGAGCCTATAATTACAGAATACAGAAAAGTCCAGCTGGTATCACCATATAGCAATCATTGTAGTTGCAGTCCTTAGGCAACATTTCTGCACCATTTTCGTCTGTAGCCCACTATCTAGTAAGTGCACAGTGCTATTCTTTTCCAACCTTCACTGGCTTCTATTACTTCTGGAGAGTGCACTTCTTAGGTGATGCAAACACTGAAATCAAAATGATCCAGCCGCTGGAAACTTTTCACAGCCATCTACAATTTGCTTATTTTCTAGTATCTTTCATTGATAAACTAGAAAGCCATAGATTTTAACTATATTATCTCAAAGTGTCAAGTAACATCGAAAGGGAAAGGCAGATCAAAGTAAAATCTCATATAAGAACTTTTAAGAAATAAGAATATTCAAAGGAACAACAATAGAAAATGAGTGCAAGTTTATTAAAAGACCTTATAAAACCATGACAAAACTGCAGAGTTGGGTAGCACTTCATGCTTCTTGCAAGAATCAAGGTACCTAGAACCAAAAAGACAAGTAGAAAACAATAAAGGTCAACAATAAAGACCTTATGAACAAAAGAGCCATGCACCAAGCCGTCCATCAAGCCATCAAATCCTTCGGACCATTAACTGATGGGAAGTTGCATGTCCACACAAAAGAGTTTCATAGATGTAGTAATGAAATTTAAATTTTTTTTAAGCTTACAAACTACTCGTGAATTAAGTTTCGGCCATATTAGACTAGATTTATTGCATCAAAGGCAGCAGAGGAAGATCAAATTTTGCCGGACACCGCTAACAAATTAACTTTCCATAAAATAGGACACTGGGCGGAGAAAAAATAAAGGAAGGGTAAGCTTTATAATAGTGGTTTATTATGCAAAGATATTAAACTTGGAATTAAAAAAAAGAAGATATAAATGATTTTTTTCCGTTCTTGTGGGTATCCACAAAGGAACACCCTTCTGCTAAATTTCAAACTTTTCTTGACATAAATTAGCTCGAAATCTATCAAAACTCAATTCTCTGGCCAAGAATTTGCCAGTATCTTCTTTGTTTCTTTTCAACAACTCCATATAACCATATATATGATACGAAAACTTGACCCCCAACCCCCTAGGCTACACAATCTTTAACAATTTAGTCCCATTATACTGAAGCAAGAACAACAGAAACAGAAGTCATTAAAGCAAATAGACAGAGATAGGCATGGAGGAAGTAAAAGAAAACCAAACAAAAAGAAAGATACCGAGATTGTAAGCTGGAGACATCCATTGATGGAAATGAAGGGCTCTACTCCACATATGCCACATACGCAGCACATCCACAACAGAAATACAGAACTGAAGTTGCAAGAGGGAACTAAGATTCTTGTGCTATGGCCGAAAGAAATATAAGTATTGGCGGTTGTATAAGCGAAGTGGCTTCTCGATACCAAATGGATAGGCAGAAGAATACTGCTCATATCATATCAGTTGTGAATAAGTCAAATCTCCATTAACGTGTCTGTGGGCTCATGGCAGACAGTGATGTCTGAGCTATATCTGATTTACATTAATAAAATGCATGATCATCTGCTGCCGAGTACCCGTATGGCCGAAGGAAATATAAGTATTGGCGGTTGTATAAGCGAAGTGGCTTCTCGATACCAAATGGATAGGCAGAAGAATACTGCTCATATCATATCAGTTGTGAATAAGTCAAATCTCCATTAACGTGTCTGTGGGCTCATGGCAGACAGTGATGTCTGAGCTATATCTGATTTACATTAATAAAATGCATGATCATCTGCTGCCGAGTACCAGAGCGTGTTTTTTTTTTTTTTTTTACATTAAAAAAATAACATATCGTATTAAATATTAAAAAAATAATAAAATTTATGAGATATAAATATTAATATATTTCTCTTTTATTTTAAAAATAAATTAATATAATTCACAATAGAAAGAGAAGAGAGGAAATAAAAAGAAAAAAAGTTTAAAAATAAATTAATATAATTCACAATAAAAGGAGAAGAGAGGAAATAAAAAGAAAAAAAAATTAAAGAAAAGACTTTTTAGACACACTCAATATTTGATGTCACTGGTATTGATATTATTTGAAAGATATCAATAAAATAAATTTAATGATACTAAAATGGTTACAAATGATAATCAAAGTGGGTTACATGAGTTGTCTAAATGTGTCGGGGTTTATTTGCTTTTAAATAGCTCGTGTGACATACTCTAATAACTGTTGATGATCTTTTTTGATGTCGTTGGATTTATTTTATCAAAATATTTTCAACGGTACTGGTGATATTATTATCAGAGTTTTGATGTTCCTTCGAGATCTTTTTTTTTCCTTCTCTTCTTGTAATTTGTGAAGAGAAAGGATAAATAAAAAAGTAAAAAAATTTTAAAAAAATCTTAGAGACATGATTTGTACTTAAAAGTGTATTTTTATCAAGATTTTATATCATCATTTTGCACTTGAAGTATCAATAACTTAACTAGAGCATGTTTTATAATAATATGTCTAATACTATAAGATACCTTTAATTTATAGTAAATGTTCATTTTAAATGTAGGTCTATTATATAAATGAAAGGATTGATTGATAAGTTTAACTACTGAAATTGAGAAAGCAAACGTAGGGCAAGAGTTTAACTACTGAAATTGAGAAAGCAAACATAGGGCAAAATTTAGAAAAGAGATGCTGATTCAGTCCAAATTGGAATACTATTTGGTTATTGAATCATAATTGGAGCTGTAAAAATTGGATTTAGGTTTGGTTTTTATAGATGGAAAGCTAAGACATAGACTTAAAACTTTCATGAAGAGTCTAATATTCAAAAAGGCATTTTTCAAGTTTAAATTATAGCAACAATGGAGAAGTCGGAATCGGTTCAGCAGTCCAGA
>NW_011501431.1:7295-7472 GCF_000495115.2 Populus euphratica | reverse complement strand
GTTCTTGTTCTCTCTCTTTATATTTTTGTAATGCTTAAGTTTTGCTTATATTAATCTTTTATTTATGCTTTTTATTATTATTATTTTTACTTAACTTATATCTTATTTATGTTCTCATCTTATTTATTTATATTTCTCTTTTTCATTATATTTAGTTAAGTTTATTATGTCAAGGTG
>NW_011501431.1:0-2549 GCF_000495115.2 Populus euphratica | reverse complement strand
TAATCATAAATACCTGACAACATTTACAAGTATTAGCATTATTCAAATAAGATAACTAATATAATTATGTTAACAACTTATAATCCGATTGGAACTTTCTTTGTGTGTGGTTTCCAGTTGAGTAATAAAAAGAGTTTATACTATACTTGCTTGAAATATCATTGGTGGATTTTTTAACCTTGATAATTATTTTATCCTTGTTTAATCCTTATATTAATCTTATATCTCAAAGTCCTCTTCAACTTATCATCATCATCATCATCATCATTTGTAATTTATATAGTTATTTTGCCGATTTATTTATTATTTTGATATTTCTACACTTGGAAGAGGACATCAATCTTTTGGTTGTATCAAGATGACACCATTAGTATCGTTGAGAAAATTATAATGAGATGAATCAAATGACATTAAGGAAGGTTACCAACAGTGATCAAAGTGGGCCACATAAGTCGTCTAAAGAAAAATGAGCCCCTATATATTTAGATAGCTCTTGTAGCGCACTCCAGTCAATTATTGTAGGGCATGCAACATCGAGAACAATGAGTTTGCCTCTTGAGTAGTGGTGAAAATGAGTTTTGAATTTAATCATAAAATTATGATTATAAGATTCAAGAGACGCCACCTAGTATTATGGTTATTAGGAAACTTATGGTCTGCAAGAGTCTATGTAAGGGACTAGTTGTGTAAGGAAAAGACATATCACCCTCAGTGCACCTTACCTAAGGTAAACTAAACTGTTATTTGATTGTTATTCTAAGTTATGTTTTTGTATATTGGTCTTATCTAAGGTTCAAGGTAGATCTCCCTTCATAAGGAAGTCTCTACCATACTAGGTTAAATCCTAACTATTTTAAGGTTTAAATTTTAGCATTGCATTTTTTTTTTTATCTTTAATATCTTAGGGTATGCTCTACAATGTAGTTTTATACCTTTAAATACTAAATTCTACAGCTAAATTCTATCACTTTAAACATATAGTTAACAAAATGATTGGTGAAAGATTTTTTATATTATGATCAAACTTTAACGGATAATCATAAATTGGTTATAATACTAATTTTACATTTTAAAACATGAGAAAGATACATTTTTTGTGTTTTTATGAAAATTTGCTTGGAAAACTTGTAGGACTTGGTTGTGTGTATGAAAACAAAAAAAAAATTGTGTTTTTTAAATAAGAATTTTTTATTTATTTTTTATTTTTTCAAAAATTTCAAAGAAAACCAAGTATTTTTTACTAGGTTCATATCTTACAGTGTAAGTCAATGGCCCGATATTGAACAAAATTGATAGAAAAACATGCGAGAAAATCTCAAATATTTTTTTCAAGTGACCCTTGGAATTTTTTCACTTTTTTTTTGTTATATTATTATATAATATTATATTATTATTATATAGGCTGGGCCAGATCTAACCCAACCATCTAGGCTGGACCTAACCGAGTCATGTTGGGCCGACAAACAGCCTAATATACTTGACCTTTCTCTCTCTCTCTCTCTCTCTCTCTCTCTCTATTGGGCTAGGCTAAAATGGGTCTAGCCCATGCGTTATATGGTCACTGGCCAGGCCTTGTGACCATGCTAATTATATTTACCTTTTATATACAGTGACTTGTTTTGTTGCAGAGAGAAAAAGAAAACTTATTTGATATAAGGGGAAATAGTTGGTTGGTCGTGTGCATGGGATTGTTGTGACGCTGATGGTGGCATCACTAAGGAGACACAACAGAAAAAAGGGAGGAAAACCAGTGGGGAGGAATAAAAAAATAAGGATTGAGGAGAAAGTTTTTTGCCAACTTTGAACCTAAATTTCTTCTCCAATGCATGAAATCCACCCCTATTTATAGAGGGTGGAAGAGGGACACTTTCTTTATTTTGAAAAAAAAATTATTGTCTTTTGATTTAAATCGAAAGGACCCCAACCGTTGGTTCAAAGTTGTTATCATGGTCTCAAAAAGTTGCAATTAAAGGCTATCTAAGTTGTCCATTTTAGGGCCATACCACGGTCGCTACAATGTCAATAAGCTAAAATAAACCATTCCGAGGTATAATTAAATGTTAGGTCATTGATTAATACTTAAAAGTGCATTTTTATGAAGGTTTTATATCATCATTTTGCACTTGAAGTATCAATAACTCCTTAAATAAAGCATGTTTTAGAATAACATATCTAATAATATAAGATGCCTTTAATTTATGATAAATATTTATTTTAAATGCAGGCCTATCACATAAATGAAAGGATTGATTGATGAGTTTAAGAACTAAAATTGAAAGGACAAATAGATGGCCAAACTTAGAAAAGAGATGTCGGTGCACTCCAAACCGGAACATTAAGTTCTTCAAGTCATCAATCAATCCTTTCATTTATGTGATAGACCTGCATTAAAAATAGACATTCTACAGATCTCAGATTTAGGTCCAATTTATATGGATGGAAAGGTCAGACTTAGGCCTACAACTTTTATATGGAGCTCAAGATTTAAAAAGGCCATTTTGAAGTCCAAATTGTAGCAAAAATAAAAATATCTCAATCTGTCTTTCAGC
>NW_011501433.1:37051-43211 GCF_000495115.2 Populus euphratica | reverse complement strand
AAGTGGTAGACTTTGTAGGGTATCCTCATCATTTTTAGAAAATATGGCCGAAGAAGATAATCAATCACTTTATAATGAGAATAATGAGAATAACCGTGCTAGAACATGAATCCCACAAGAACAAGTGCACCATCATGCATAGTTTTTCCTCCCGATGCATCTCATTTTAATTTTAAACCAGGCATTATTCAACTTTTACCTTCTTTTCATGGCTTAGAATTGGAAAATCCATACTTGCATTTAAGGGAATTTGAGGAGGTCTGCAACACATATAATAATTTAAACTATAGCATGAACACCATCAGATTAAAGCTTTTTCCTTTTTCATTAAAAGATAAAGCTAAAACATGGCTACAAAATTTGAGACCAGGATCTATTCGTGCTTGGGATGAAATGCAACAACAGTTTTTAAAGAAGTTTTTCCCATCTCATAGAACAAACTCTTTCAAAAGACAAATCACTACTTTCTCTCAAAAATCAAAACAAATCACCACTTTCACTCAAAAACCAGGAGAAACATTTTACCAATGTTGGGATAGGTATCGAGACTTGCTTAGTACTTGCCCTCATCATGGTTTTGAAACATGGAGATTGGTTTCACATTTCTATGAAGGGTTAACACCTAGAGATAGGCAAATGGTTGAATTGATGTGCAATGGAACTTTTGAAGATAAAGACCCTGATGAAGCAATGGAGTACTTGGACTTGTTAGTTGAAAATGCTCAAAATTGGGACACCGCGGGTACTTATACCTTTGTTGGATGCTATTAAACAGGTTCCTTCCTATGCTAAATTTTTGAAAGATCTATGCATTGTGAAGAGGAAACTAAATGTGAAAAAGAAAGCCTTTTTAGCTGAACAAGTAAGTGCTATTCTTCAGAACAATAATGCTTTGAAATATAAAGACCCTGGTTGTCCTATAATTTCTTGCTTTATTGGTGAACATAAAATTGAAAGAGCTTTACTTGATCTTGGAGCCAGTGTGAATTGACTTCCATATTCAGTTTTTCAAAGTCTCAATCTAGGTGAGTTAAAACCAACTTCTATAACTCTTTTACTTGCCGATAGATCTATAAAAGTGCCTAAAGGAATAATTGAAGATGTGTTAGTACAAGTTGATAAATTCATTTATCATATGGATTTTATTGTCTTGGACACACAACCTGTTGAAGTATGTAATTCATTTCCTATTATTTTAGGACGTCCATTTCTTGCAACTTCTAATGCATTGATTAATTGTAGGAATGGACTGATGAAGCTATCATTTGGAAACATGACATTGGAGATGAATATTTTCAACATTTGCAAGCAACCTAGAGATGATAATGATTTACAGGAAGTGGACTTTACTGAAAAATTAATTCATGATCAATTTCCAACCACTTCTAGTGAAATTGAGATTGATGAATCTGATGATTTGAAAATGATTTATTTTTAGGAAGAATCAAAGACAAGTAATTGGAGGCCACAAATTGAGGAATTACCACCACGATCAATTAAGTCCATACCTTCAAATGTTCAACCACCAAAACATGATTTGAAATCGTTGCCATCGAATCTCAAATACTCATTTTTGGGAGAAAATGAAACTTTTTCGGTAATAATCTCTTCCAAACATAATACACATCAAGAACGTAAGTTATTACAAACTCTGAAAATGCACAAAAATGCATTAGGATGGACCATAGCTGATATAAAAAGAATTAGTCCTTTGATTTGTACACACAGAATTTATGTAGAGGAAAATGCTAAACCCTCTAGAGAAATGCAACGAAGGCTAAATCCTAATATGAAAGAAATAGTGAAAAATAAAGTCATTAAGCTTCTAGATAATGAAATGATTTATCCTATTTCTGACAGCAAATGGGTAAGTCCTACCCAAGTTGTACCCAAGAAGTCTGGAGTCACTGTGATAACAAATGAGAACAATGAGTTAATTCCCACTAGAACTATTACTAGTTGGCGCATGTGCATTGACTATAGGAAACTTAATTCAATGACTAGAAAAGATCATTTTCCTTTACCTTTCATGGATCAAATCCTAGAAAGAGTTGGAGGTCATGAATTTTATTGTTTCCTAGATGGCTATTCGGGTTACAACCAAATTGAAATTGCATTGGAAGATCAAGAGAAGATTACTTTCACATGTCCATTTAGTTCTTTTGCATATCGTAGGATGCCTTTTGGATTATGTAATGCACCAGCCACATTTCAAAGATGCATGCTTAGTATATTTAGTGATATGGTTGAACATTTTCTTGAGATTTTCATGGATGATTTTTCTGTTTTTGGCGATTCATTTGATGATTGTTTGACTAACTTAGAAAAGGTTTTGACCAGGTGTGAAGAGAAGAATCTTGTGCTGAATTGGGAAAAATGTCATTTTATGGTAACAAACGGCATTGTACTTGGTCACATTGTTTCATCAAAAGGAATTGAGGTTGACAAATCTAAAATCGAGTTAATTGCAAACTTGCCAACACCAAAATCTCTTAAAGACATTAGATCATTCCTAGGACATGCTGGTTTTTATAAAAGGTTCATCAAAGATTTTAGTGTAATATCTAAGCCTTTAAGTAACCTTCTAACAAAGGATACTATTTTTGAATGGACTGAACATTGTGAAGAAGCCTTTGTTAACTTAAAAACTTGCTTACTTGTGCTCCTATCATTCAACCTCCTGATTGGTCATTACCTTTTGAAATAATGTGTGATGCTAGTGATTATGCCGTAGGCGCTGTTTTGGGACAAAGAAAAGATAAGAAACCTTATGTAATTTACTATGCAAGTAAAACTTTAAATAGTGCTCAAATGAATTATACCACCATTAAAAAAGAATTACTTGCAGTAGTATTTGCATGTAAAAAATTCAGATCTTATCTTGTTGGCTCACTTGTTGTTATTTTTAATGATCATGCAGCATTGAAATATCTTCTTTTTAAGAAAGATTCTAAGGCTAGATTGGTGCGGTGGATTTTATTACTTCAAGAATTTGATATCACAATTAAAGATAAGAAAGGCAGCAAAAATGTTGTCGCAGATTACTTGTCAAGATTGACAACAGATTCGAAAACTGACATCATACCAATCGATGACTACTTTCCCGATGAATCTTGACTTTCTGTCTCTACAATGCCTTGGTTTGCTAATATTGTCAATTTTCTTGTTTTAGGACAATTGCTAGCTCATTGGAGTACCCAAGATAAAAGAAAGTTCTTGAACGAAGTGAAGAACTTTTATTGGGATGATCCTTATTTATTCAAATATTGTCCGGATCAAATATTTTGAAGATGCATTTCCTGACAATGAGGTAAGTAGTGTTATTAAATTTTGTCATTCTGAGGCATGTGGGGGGCCATTTCTCGTCAAGAAAGACAACTGCAAAAATCTTACAAAGTGGATTTTATTGGCCCACCATGTTCAAAGACTCACATGCATTCTGCAAGTTTTGTGAAAATTGTCAAAAGTTGGGATCTATTTCAAAACGTCACATGATGCCTTTAAATCCTATTATTGTCATTGAGATCTTTGACTGTTGGGGTATAGATTTCATAGGTCCATTCCCTCCATCATTTGGTTTCATATACATATTAGTCGCAGTAGATTATGTTTCAAAATGGATAGAGGCAATTCCAAGTCGAAACAATGATCACAAAAAAGTGATAAAGTTTTTGAAAGAAAATATTTTGAGTCAATTTGGAGTCCCTCAAGCCATAATAAGTGATGGTGGAACACATTTCTGTAACAAGCCATTTGAGTCTTTAATGAAGAAATATGGAATCACACACAAAGTTGCCACCCCTTATCACCCTCAAACAAGTGGACAAGTAGAGCTTGCTAATAGGGAGATCAAACATATTTTGGAGAAAACAGTGAACCTTAATAGGAAAGACTGGTCTTTAAGACTTAATGATGCACTTTGGGCTTATCGAACTGCTTATAAAACATCATTAGGTATGTTACCTTATAGACTAGTCTATGGAAAACCTTGTCACTTGCCTGTGGAACTTGAACATAAAGCTTATTGGGTTATTAAAGCTTTCAATTCAAATCTAGATGATGCTAGTCAACTGCGAAAATTACAAATAAATGAGTTTGAGGAAATAAGAAATGATGCATATGAAAATTCAAGAATTCATAAAGCAATAATTAAAGAGTTTCATGACAAGAAAATACTAAGAAAAACATTCAATGTTGGTCAAAAAGTCTTGCTTTATAATTCTCGACTGCATTTATTTCCTGGAAAATTAAGATCAAGATGGAGCGGTCCTTTTATTGTGAAACATGTGTATCCATATGGGGCCTATGACATCGAGAATCCAAAGAATGACAATGTTTTCAAGGTAAATGGACATCGTCTGAAAGTTTACTTTGACAATTTTTCAGTTGAACATGACTCTATTGAATTGGGTGATCCTCTATATAAAAATTGATTTTTTTTTGTTTCTTTTTGAGTGATTTTTGCTAGTTTCTCTCACCCCGGTCAAATGGTGGACAACGGTACTCTGTGACTTAAGTCGGTTCTTTCAGTTTCCCACAATAACTGATATCTGTGTATATATTTGTGCAATTCTTTGAATCTCTCTTCCAATTCTCATTTGATAATTGACACTAATCTTGAAAAATTGAAAAAGTATTTTCTCGCTCTACCTCAGAATGCGATTACAAAAATTTACCGTGCTAGATGTGCAAGATTGAGATTGTTAATGAATCATGGAATTCCTGAAGATATTCGCTGGTTGATGAAGCAAAGGTCCGATTATCAGGTGAGTCCTCTAATTCCTTCATTTCACAGATGTTTGGAACAGGTAAAAGCACTTTTGCAAAGAAACATTGTGCAAAACGACTAGAAGGTTGTCATCGATGTGCTAGATGGACTTGTAATACACAATGTCGTTCTTTAGAAATGGTATCTATAAACCGTGAAGATAAAATACAATTCATTAAGGATGGCCTGAGTAAGGAGTCTTTAGATAATCTTCTATGGACTCTTGAGACGCATTCTAGTGGAGATGTGCATCGTGGAATTCATGATTTATGGCCACTATTTCATAAAGAACATGATCGACTTAGTCTTGGCAATCGGACTAAAAAAGACCCTATTTGCCAGTTTTTAAGAAAACTGGATGGGAAGCCTATCCCCGACCCATAGAGGGCGTTTAAGCCGTTTTTAGACGTAAAACCAAGGGAAGATGTGAGCCACAATCACAACTACCTGTACATAGACATGCTTTTTTAAAAGTAAATAGATAAATAAATAAAGAGAGAGAGAGAGAGTGTGAGACTCCAGCTAGCCTACATGTAGGTGGTATGATTGTCTTTCTAATTTCTCATCTATAAAACCCTATCGACAATCCTCATAAGGATGGTGCTACGACGATTAAAGGGCATTTTGTATGATTTATTTTGAGCTAAGCCATTAGCTTTTGTATTGTTTACTCTTATTAAAAAATAAAAATTAAATCATAAAGGTCTTTAACTACTATATGGTATGGAGTTAGTGTAGGCTATTTACATTTTTATTCACAGTTAACTAGTTTATAAAATATAAAGAATCTTATGTTACCTTAACTAATTATGCTTCTAACTCTAAAAGTATTTCAAGACCTATGATTAAAGCCACGTAGTCAACTTGGTTATTGGTTCATGAAAAGTCAATCCCAAATGATAAGTTCATATTATGACCTATTATATAAATCATTGCCAACCTTATTCTTAGATATTTTCCATCAAACTATGAATACCATGGAACAAATTCAACCATAAACAAGATCATAATCTTATTCTAATTCTTGATTGATATGAAAGAAAGTATGATTAATTAAGAAATCAGACAAAGATTTTAGTATTAAATCATAATTGAACCTGAACAATACTAAAATCTATTTACTAACATGTACTATATTTAGTTTATTTTACAAATTATATATACATCAATTGATAATATATACTATCAAAGCTTTAGATAGGAAAAGTATTAGGATGATTAGTACTTAAAAGTGTATTTTTATCATAGTTTTATATCATCATTTTGCACTTGAAGTATCAATAACTCCTTAACCAAAGCATGTTTTATAATAATATATCTAATAATATAAGATAACTTTAATTTGTGGTAAATGTCCATTTTAAATGCAGCCCTATCACATAAATGAAAGGA